>NC_067235.1:19892500-20192500 GCF_019924925.1 Ctenopharyngodon idella | reverse complement strand
TCTTTCACACAAACATATGAGTCCCAGACATCAAAGAGCACATCTCTCTGGTATGATTTTTGATGACTTGAATGGGCCCGTAGCAAAGAACATCAGAAATTAGATCACAGTATCAGTTAATGTAGAGCAAATAGGGTCTTTTGTATAATTTCTGGATAGCAAATAATGATTGTTTTCTGAACATTTCCCTGTCTTTCATTGATTGTCTTGGCCCAAACTTGTACCATTTTTGGAGCCAATGATGCTGAGTTGGCTAGTTCAGATACTCAAACCAAGTGGTCAAGATTTGGCTGGTTAGCTCCTGCTGATAGATGCTGTAACTACACAATCGAGGCCAACAAAATCTCCTTTAACAGCCATTCAAAATTAGTGTGCCCTGATAGATTTTTTTTTTTTTTTTTTTTGCAGGCAACATATAGCTTATATATAGCATATACTGTATAGCATATTCACCCCCAATGAGTAGTCTTTTCCAGGTATTATAGGCCTCCAAACAGAGCTATGATTTAAAAGTTCTGCAAAGCCAATGCATTTACATATTTTGGTGAATTGACCTACAAATGGATTACTTATTGCTGTCTCTGCATATTAAGCTGGGAATCAACGATTGCCAGTTTTCCTCTGGCAAAGCATTAAAGGGGGACACAGTTTCTGCCAATCTCATGTTAATCTTGAGTACCTATAGAGTAGTAGTGCATCCTTCATATCTCTGAAAAGTCTTTAGTTTTATCATATTTATAAAAGATACATACGCTTACCGAGTCTTTCCAAAAACAACCGAGCGCCTGGAGGCGTGCCGTGTGAGCGGAGCTAAAGAGTGACAGGCACACGCAGCTTTTGCGTAGCGATCGTCTGCAAGCTATCAATGGTCAGCTAAACAAATGGATTTAAACACACACATTACACCATCGCATTATCCCTGGGTAACTTTTGAATCACTATAATGAATATAGCGTATAGTGAATGATGAATAATGAATTTATGAATTCACTACGTTCGTGTTGTTTACATTATATGCACTTAGGCGCCTATTGCCTATTATTGGATTGTAAATCCAGCGTAGAACTGGGCCTTGTTTATGAAACCATAAGTGCCGATCCTGAGGGCTCAAGCAGCCACGGAAAAACATGAGATATTCTCCATTAATTTAACCAATAAAAAAGTGATTGCAACTATCAGTTTCTATGGTTATTTTAATAACTAATATCGAGAGCGCATCAATGTAATGCTTGAGCACAAAACTCTCAGCTCCACTGAACACTGGGTTCTTTGGGAAGCAAGATTATCTTTCCCTTACAACCAAAAACACTTCTTTGGTGACATTGTTGATTTCGTGAAGTCCTTTGACCTGTGCAGCACTGTTGACGACTTCCGTAAAGCCGAACGCGCGTTGATGGGCGTGCTCTTGCTCTCTCGCGCTGGTCGGCATGTGCACGCGCTCTCTTCCAGGAGAAGTGCCCGTACAAGGAATTCCGGCCCTTATGACGTTACAAAGGCCCATACTCGAAAAAAAGATTGCAAAGTTTATGAGGATTTGGAAGAGTATTTTTGGCACAGAAATACTCTGTCATACGTCCAACTCGTGTTTTGAAACTTTGGCCATGTTTAGCATGAGAATCAGAATAGAATACATGAAATAGCATTATACCCCCCCTTTAAGGTATTTTGTTTGGAAGGGATGCACAATATATATGTTTTCAGCCAATATAATTTTTTTTAATATTGCATTAAAAATGATAAAAATATTACACTCGATTTATTAGTGCTTATAATTTATTAACGCTGTTAAATGTAATCCTTATTAAATCTTAAATGAATATCCATTTTTCTTACTGTACTTTATAATGTTGTAATGCTTAAATTCACTTGTAGCTTTTAAAATTATGTTTTTAGTGTTTCATTTTAATTTATTTAGACCAAATTGTATTGTGCTATTAAAATAAAATATCAGCTAATCATTGGATCACCTACTGGCCTTAATTTTAATATTAGTGCATCCCTAACAATTTTAAAGGGTTAGTTCACCCAAAAATGAAATTTCTGTCATTAATTACTCACCCTCATGTCGTTCCACATACATAAGGCCTTCGTTCATCTTTGAAACACAAATTAAGATATTTTGATGAAATCCGAGAGGTTTTTTTTACCCTCCATTGAAATCAATGAAATTACCATCATTCAAGGTCCAGAAAAGTAGTAAAAAATAGTCAACGTGACTGCAGTGGGTCAACCTTACTACTATTAAGCGACAAGAATACTTTTTGTGTGCAAAAACAAAACAAAAATAATGACTTTATTCAACAAATTCGTCTCACCTCTGTCATTCTCATACGCTATTTCCGTTGCAGCGCTTCCAGGTTCTGCGTCCGAATGCCAGCCTCAGTATTGGCCGGCTCCTGCATCAGCATCACACGCATGCTTTGTGCTGCTCACGTGACCAGCCAATACTGAGGCTGAACGTGTGCACGTGGACTATTTTAACCATGTTTTTACTAGTTTTTTTTCGTTGCTTTCAGTGGAGGATAAAAATATAAAAATCAAAATATCTTAATCTGCGTTTCGAAGACGAACAAAGGTCTGACAGGTTTGGAACGACATGAGGGTGAGTAATTAATGATAGAAATTTCATTTTTGGGTGAACTAACCCTTTAATATGGGTATTGTGTGTAATTTGAACATAATGATCAAGAACGCTTCTAAATATGAGCCAACTAGGGTAAAACTGTAGGAAGCTGTAATGCTTTGACGTTTGCACAAGAGAGAACAATACAGATGCAATAATGATGGGATGAAGCCGGAGGAAGAAAATAAGGCAGGAGATGGATTTGGAAATGACAGAGAAGCGCTGGTAGGAGGACGATGTGACAGAGAGAAGCAGCTCTGCAGACTCTGATTTAAGATGTTATCACTAGAGTTGCGGGGACGGGCATGGGGACCGTCCCACACGCCTGCCTTTCTGTCAGTGAGCATATGAGGAACCAGTCAGCAATCTGATACACCAGACAGGAGAACAGAGACCGATTCTGTGCACACAGAGAGGAGATGGACGAGCAGGGCTACTCTAGCTGTTGAATAATTCTTTCTCTGTCTGTGATACAACAGGGGCGGAGGCAAAAGAAATCCACCTGGCATTCATTTGACTGTCAAGTTCTCAGATTAAAGAGAGAGTGCACGAAGGATGGAAAGAGAAAAAAGAGAGAGAGTACAGATGGAAATGAGGCGGAAACGAGCCAGTGATGGCAAGAGAAAGAATTCCTGTCAGTTCTGGTGACCTTTGATGGAGAAACTCAAGGTTTGCGAGATTGCCGTCTTTCCCTCTCCATTCCTGTCACTTTTTCCACAGAGAGGCATGCCAAAATATGATGAAAGACTGGCGTGAGTGGCTGTGACATGACATTCGACACCGTCAACTCAAAACCCATTCTGCTGTCACACGCACACACTGCCTCTTGGGGTAAATTGCTGTAATTTGTGTTATGCTTCTCAAAGAGAGGTGAGGAGGAGGAGGCGGGCTGCTGCGGGGGCTTTCATGCTTAAACAAGTCTATTTGACTTTAGAGAAATGTGCAGGTGATTGCTTTAATCCATTTAAAGCATGCACACATCTTTCAGCTAGCGTCCCGAGCACACAGCAGCATTCAGATGGTTCTTTCTCCTGAAATTGTGCAAAGAAATTTCAAAGAGGGAAATCAAGGTGATATTAACATTTCTGAGAGTTTATGTCATGTCATATCTTGTATATATTCTGTATTGTGGGAATGATTCTGGTAGAGGTATGACAAGGTGAGGCACATGTTGAGCTGATGGGAATGAGGATAAATATTCCCATGTGTGGATCTTATTTTTTTCCACCTTGCCTCATCTTTGGCACTGCACTCATTCATCACAATTGACAAAGGTTCAGCACACATCTGAACACAATATGGACATGTGCACAGCACTGTACTATCATACAAGGCCAGTCTCTCAAGAGACATTAAAGAAATAGTTTGCCCAAAGGTCAACGTTTGGTCATTGTTTACACTTTTTCATATCATTTCAAAACCAAATGACAGCACTTTTATTGTTTGGAAGAGGAGTAGGGCTGGGAATCAATACATATTTCCCGATTCGACTCGATTCAGATTCACAGGCTCTTCACAGATTCAGATATTGTTTTAGTTTGATTCAATTTTAATTCATTTGGATACGTTTCAGTTTTATTGTCCATTTTGCTTACCATTTTTGCACTTTATTAAAGTGGTACATTGTTAAAAAATTAACAACAGGGCCCAAATTATGGAGTTCAGTTCAGTATTTATTTAACCAATGAGTACTGTTAATGATTCATTTGAAGAACTCCGGCAACGGCCGTATGCGCGTTCACAAGAGAGTCGAGTTCCGGCAGAAGGGTGACCTCTGACCCGACGTAGGATGTATGACGTAGTGCAAGCTTAGGTGAGAATTGATGAACTCGGAAGCGCAGAGGATAGAGCAAACCAAAAAGGCAGTCACAAATTAGAAGTCTAAAATGAGAAGTATTAAAGAAAAATGTCTGAGGATTTCGATATAAGAGGAGCTATACGTTGGGTCAGAGGTCACCCTTCCGCTGGAACTTTCTCGTGAACGCTCGTACGCTGTTGCTGGAAGCCAGTGATTATATACCCATCCCTTCGCTTCAGAAGGCATTTATCAACCCACTGGAGTCGTATGGATTGCTTTTATGATGGATGCACTTTTTGGAGCTTCAAAAACTCTGGCACTATTCAATGCCATTACAAAGCTGGGAAGAGCCAGGATATTATTTAATATAACTCAGATTGTGTTCAGCTGAAAGAAGAAAGTCATATATATGGCTTGAGGCTGAATTAATTATGAGATAATTTTCATTTTTGGGTGAAATATTCCTTTAAATGAGTGGTTTCTTCATCAGTCAGATTACACTGGTTGCACTGATTTCTATTCACTAAAAGAACCGGCCAATAACAGTCTTTTACATAGCCTAGAGCGGTGGTTCCCAAACTGGGGTACGTCAGGTGACAAAAGGGGGTACGCGAACAAAATGCTGAATAGTTCATTTAATTCTACCTTAAAATAATATTAAAATCGAGCATGTATTTCTAACTGCCAAAATGTTGTAAATCCAGTACATTTAATCAAATTACCTCATCATTTGCAGTCAAAAATGACTGTATCCACACAAGCACCATGCATTTGATAGATTGCGTGCAGTCTGCTGCCTTAAATCGCGCTAAATTACTGTCGTTCTCGACAATGCAGCTTTGTAAAAGTGCGATTTAGCACTTACTCGCATGAAGAAGAAATATAGACACAGATAGTGGATTAATTTCGATTAAGACTCAAACTTTGTCCGATACAAAAACATACCTTGTCTGAATTCTTGTATTTAATGATGATAACGAGCAAGAATGCAATTGTTCCCAAATATCCACATGGCTGCAAACGTGACATTATTATACAACAGGTCAAAAAACAAAACGTACATTTTAAACCCAGTACTGTCAGTATTTACTCTATTTTGCAATTAAATAATAGTTCTAACGAAAACCACAGCAGAACTACGACACACGTCTGTGATTCGCGAGCAATTCTGCGGCTTTGAACGAATCGTGAGAGTCAATGATTCAATGATTCATTCACAGCCACTTGCTTCGTTACTGAATGAATGACTCGATGACTCACTCATAAAAACAGTGACTTGCTGCCACCTACTGGCGGTTTTAGTTTAATATTTAAAAGTTTTACTTCGTTTTACCATCATTGCATATTTCTCTATTGAACATTTTTATATAAACATTTATTTTATAAAGTTATTCATAAAGGTAAAAATATGCACTGGAAAATCAATTTAGGGGGCAAATATTGTCCCTTAATGGTAAAGGTGTGACTAAAGTCTAAGTGGAAGAGACGGGGTACCGGAAGGATGGTAATCCCTTCAGGGGGTACTCCAAGCTAAAAAGTTTGGGAACCACTGGCCTAGAGGAACAAACATTCTCCAAAGATTGTCTTTTTGTATTCCACAGAATAATACGAGTTTTGAACAACAGATAATAAGTAAATAATGACAGAATTTTGAATGTATTCCTTTTAGTAATGAAAAGCCTTGATGGTTTTTTTTATTTCTGCAGAGTGACAATGAACTGAGAATGGTTTTAAAAGCCTGAAAAACTCAGAATAATTTTCTTTGTGCTCCTTTACAGATGCCCAAAGTATGGTTGTAGAGCCACATAGAGCTGAGGGGAAAAAATACTCCGTAATGAATCCCCTACTACAGAATCCATAATAGCACTCATATCTGTTAATTTCATTTCCATTTGAAAAGCGGTTTGATTTGGAAAAACATTGTTACACATCAAAAGAAAGAGACTGGAATTGTGCCCATCCTATTCATCTCTTTGCCTTGACAATATAGACAATACATGCAGTATGTGCCCATTATGTGTTTCTATGATGGAACATCACTGAATATCCAGCACTTATAGACTAGCGCTAATTACCAAACTGAAACGGAATGAAAGAGAAAAATGAAATGTGGTTTAATAAGAAAATAATTATGATCAGGACTGTGCATTTGTAAATTGAACTCATGGCAAAAAAAAGGTTTTGTTTGCAATACAAAGCAGCTTAATTTATTAACATACGGATTACGGAATAAAATATTCTCTAGCTCGGCATTGTAGCACCAACAGTCCCAGGATGTTTGATGTCACAGGCTGATTTGTTTTGATCTTACCTGTCTGTGCATGTCCATTGTGCCTCAAACAGAATCCATCAGCCAGATGACATTGAGTCAGGGTTGTTGTTATGGAATCTACCAGCAAGGCAGCTGAAGCTAACCAGACAAACCTTGACCCTCTGTCTAATAGTGTTTTAGAGCAGCCATAGGAAATATGCCACCCAACAAAGGCATAACTCAGTAACTATGCCAACAGTGAAACTGAGAAAAATGGCTTCAAAGTTTTTTGATTACATTTTGATTGATTTGATATCAAATTTCACACTCCATTGTCTTTGAATCTGAGCATAGTTGAGCTAAACCCATCTATCAGAACAGATAGTCTGAGAGACATGTATTGACCAGGTGCATAAACTGCTTAGATTAGTTTTACAAGCAAGTCATCAAAATTTTTCTTAAAGGGTTCACCCAAAAATGAAAATTCTGTCATTAATTATTCTGTCATTAATTACTCACCCTCATGTCGTTCCACACCCGTAAGACCTTCGTTCATCTTTGGAACACAAATTAAGATATTTTTGATAAAATCCGATGACTCAGTGAGGCCTGCATTGATGCAAATTAATTTACACTTTCAAATACCCAGAAAGGTACTAAAGATATTTAAAACAGTTCATGTGACTGCAGTGGTTCAACCTTAATGTTATGAAGCGACGAGAATACTTTTTGTGCGCCAAAAAAACAAAATAATGACTTTATTCAACAATATCTAGTGATGGACAATTTCAAAACACTGCTTCATGAAGCTTCGAAGCTTTACGAATCTTCTGTTTCAAATCAGTGGTTCAGAGCGCCAAAGTCACTTGATTTCAGTAAACGAGGCTTTGTTATGTCATAAGTGTTTCGAAATTTCAATGGTTCGTGACTTTGGCAGTTTGATACCCACTCCGAACCACTGATTCATAAAGCTTCGAAGCTTCATGAAGCAGTGTTTTGAAATCGCCCATCACTAGATATTTTTTTTTGGCACACACAAAGTATTCTTGTCGCTTCATAACATTAAGGTTGAACCACTGTAGTCACATGAACTGTTTTAAATATAACTTTAGAACCTTTCTGGGCATTTTAATGTGTAAATTAACTTGCTGACAATGCAGGCCTCACTGAGCCATTGGATTTTATCTTAATTTGTGTTCCGAAGATGAACGAAGGTCTTACAGGTGTGGAACGAATAATGACAGAATTTTTATTTTTGGGTGAACTAACCCTTTAAGGCTGGTCATAGCATTTTTAAAATCATTCACATAAAAATGTAAACCAGTCTAATTTGAATCCGAAAAGTAACTGATAGTAAAAAGTAAGCCTTGGCTAACTGCTAGTTGGTCAGACTAGTTCTTAAAGGGTTAGTTACCCCAAAAATGACATTTCTGTCATTAATTACTCACCCTCATGTCGTTCCACACCCGTAAGACCTTCGTTCATCTTTGGAACACAAATTAAGATATTTTTGATGAAATCTGACAGCTCTCTGACTTTTCAATAGACAGCAATTTGACCACCAGAAAGGTACTAAAGACATTGTTAAAATAGTTGACGTGACTGCAGCGATTCAACCTTAATTTTATGAAGTGATGAGAATACTTTGTGTGCAAAAATGAAACAAAAATAACTTTTTTTCAACAATATCTTCTCTTCTGTGTCATTCTCATACGCTGTTTATGTTCGGCGCTTCCAGGTTCTACGTCCGAATGCCAGCTCAGTAATTTTTTTTATTTTTAGGTGAACTAACCCTTTAAGTGGCTGTGTTTATGCAACTGCTGTGATTTCATCATAATGTGTGTGGTTACAATGTTTTGCCCATTTGTAGGGCAGTAAGTTACACAGCATGCACTTGTCAAGGGTGGTGTTTAGCACATCAATCTTTGAGTGAAGATGGACGAAGGAATTTGGAAAATGTTCTCGATTGGAAAAAACAAAAAAAGTACTACATGTCGGTAGTTCTGGGAAATTTCTATGAATTAAGCATTCTGTCACATGTTGCAATCCAGACAATTAATTGTTTCTGTTGAATGTCAAAAGATTGGAAAGATCTGATATACACACTTATAATAAGATATTTGGAAGAATGTTTATAATCTCACCCAACCCACCATTGACTACCTAGTAGGAAAAAAAAAAATACTATGGCAGTCAATGGGGGGTGAGATCTGCTTGGTTACAAACATTCTTCCAAATATCTTCCTTTGTGTACAGCAGAACAAAGACATTTATACAAGTTTGGAACAACTTGAGGGGGAGTAAATGATGACAGAATTTTCATTTTTGGGTGAACTATCCCTTTAATAACAAACTTTACGTGCACATCTTGTATGCACCCTACACAAGTTTTGTTCATGTATCTTATTATCTATGTTAAAATCGGTTGTATTTTTGTGGAAATCGTGATATTTTTTTTTTTTTTTAAGATTCTTTGATGAATAGAAGGTTCAAAAGAACCATATGTAGGCTAGTCCTATTTGAAACGACATTTTTTCAAAGGTCTTTGCTGTCACTTTTTATCTATTAAACTTGTTGCTGAATAAAATTATTAATTTATTTTTAAAAAATCTTACTGACCCCAAATTTTTGAGAGGTAATGTCGCTGTAAAAACCGTTTGAAATGATTTAAGGAAGACCCATTGTCTATTCAACAATTTAAACTGCATCGTTACTTGACAGTTGAAAGCTGCATACCTATTTAAATTTAGTGGGAGGGTCTATACCTCCAGCCCGACCTGTGATTGGCTCACATTTTGAAGGCGGGGCCTTGGGTACCACATGGAGATGCTGTGTATCGGTGGATGCGGGAATGAGTGAGAGCATGGTTGAATGATGCCGGTCGAGGAGCCACACACAAAACATTGACATATTGTATTGAAAACTTAAAGCGCAGATAGTGTGCAAAAAGCTAATTTATATTATTCAATGGTGGCTTGGGCTACATTTGTAGCATTTTATTGATGTATAAGGGATAAAACTCAGATTTTAAGGACAGAGTGGCAGAATTGATGGAATAATGAGGGCGCATTTACGGAATCCCACTTTTTTCAGATTTCCTATGGCAAGTTTTTTAATAATTTTGATTGCTGTTTCTTTTGTGCATTCGACTGTCTTTTATGGGCAAACTGAGGAAAACGCACCGCCTGGAACTGTTGTGGCTGGGTTTCTTTTTCCTCTGGAAGACAAATGCAAAGAATTAAACTTGGCTGGACTTAAAACAGTTTTGACAGGGGAGGACTCGTCGGATTTTTCACTTGAATATCTGGACAACACAGGATTCGTTTTAAAAACCACCAAAACTTTTGACGGGAAATCCAAATCGAGCTATACGTTGATCGCGCGCTTGCCTCGCTGCAATAAAACAGCAGAAGAAGTGGCGGTTAAAATCGAGATACTTGATAAAAACGACCATATACAACAATTTAACGTAACAACTGACAGGATAGATATTCTTACCGATGTCAAAAGCCGAGTTAGGAAGCCAAGAGCCATTTCTGAAGCTTTGTCCTACACCGTTTCAGTTTCCGAAGATATGAAAGTCGGAGATTTGATCTTTACGGTACCGGACCAGAAGTTCGAGAAGAAGTGGTTCGAGGTGGTTTCGGACGGACACTCAGCGGTCCAGATGGAAAGAGACTCGGGACGCGTGTACTTAGCGCATCGCTTGATGTCAACAGCCGAGGTCATGGTTAAAATCCACAACATGAGAGGTATGTTTATGTAGCCTTTTAAAATAAACAGTTTATGCATTAATTTGTATTATTTAAAGCGATAGCGCACCCAAAAATGCAAATTCTGTCATCATTCACTCACAGCAATGCTGTTCAAAACCTGACGTTCTCTTCACACAAAATGACACGAGACTCCAGTCACCATTCACTTTCACTGCATATTTTTCATACACTGAAAGTGAATGGTGACTAAGAGAGATTGTCTTTCTGCCTAACGTATCCTTTTGTGTTAGTAGCCTAATGACAGAATTTGCATTTTAGGTGAACTGTTCCTTTAAGTTTGCATAGATTTGAAAACTGAAGGAGAGGGCATCGTCCTGTACCATGGATATTTTCTGTCGTTAAGGGGGTTATTTGCTTTTTCACTGCGCCTCACAGATCTTAACGGAAATCACAGCGCACAATGCCGCACATAAACGACATGTTATAGTTTTATGACATTTGGGACATGTACTGATAATTGTAAGCGTATGCTTCATCTGATATTTAATGTGAGGGGGAAAAAACACATTCAGAATATAATACAAAATTCAAAGGAATGCGCATGCAGTGCCAGTAACAATGAGTTTTTATGAGTTGATGAGATGCAGCATATTATTGTAATGTTATGTCTGCTGTTGATATAAATTACATTTATGCATTTGGAAGATGCTTTTATCTAAAGCAATTTACAATGCACTCAAGGTGCACTTTTTATCAGTTCATGCATTGGGAATCAAACCCATGACATGGTGTTGCTAGCAAAATGCAGTACTGTTCAAGCCACATGAACAATATAAATTCAATGAGAGAATATATTTGGGGGGTTAAGTTTGACTAGTTCTCACATTGTTTTACACTTCGTTTTTTTTTACTTAAGTGTTAGATGTTTGTCCTCAGATGTTTGGTAATCAGGTAAACAAATACTAGAGTATGTGGCAAGGTTCAAGTGAGAAGCACAAGCATCAGATGTATGTTCAGATGTTTTCTTGAAAAAATTGTACTGAAATCATCAAAGAAATGAAGAAACTGGAGCAGAGGAGCAATTTGTGATTGGTTTGTAATACACTAATGCACTTTGCCGGATAACCCAGCTTGAATTATTGTGAAACAGATACATTACGACATGTTGGCCAAACTCAAATGAGATCACTTGGGATCATCAAGTAACTGGGTTCAAGTGAACATAAATGTTATGGAGAAAGTCTTCTAATTATGACTGAGAGTTTAGCTTAAGTGGTTGAGGTCATGGAGGTCTGATTTCGCTAATCAGTGCTCTAAAAGCAAACCTTTATTCAACTGTTTGTTTGGGGTAATTAGTGATATTTATTCACCTGGAAGTCACCAGACAGCACATGTGGTCTCAAATACCTTCGCTGGGGCAGATGTGTAGTTGACGTTGGGGGGATATAAATGTTTGTTTTTGCAAGAAAAGGTCCCAGTCCATCACCTGCAATACGCCATTGGGGTTGTTTGTGATTCTGATTGAGGTCATCTCAGTGATTGTTTGACAAAGTGAATTCAGAGATCGGATGAATATACCTCTTGACATGTTTACTGAAATTGCTCCTCTGAAAGAGTGGTGCCACGTGTTCCCTTGAAAAGAGAAATAAGATGCATTATGTACATTTCTGTAAAGTATGGAAGTCCTTTGAGGAATGTCCTGTGTGTTGTAATGATCTTGCATCTCCTGATTGGAGAATTACAGGATAATTTAAGTTGGGATGAGAGCTTGGAAGAAAGCTCTATCATCAACAGTGAACAGAACAGATGTGGCTTTTTAAAATTAAACAAGATTTTTTTTTTACACTTAAGAATCTGTGTATCATCTGCCTAACACATGTCTAGACTATGGGTGGGCATATGACCAAAGTCTTAATTATAAGATTATATACATATGCATGACAATATAGTTATTTTTTCTGAAAAAAACTACACACTTAAAAACAAAGGTTCCAAAAGCAGTCCTGTCCTGTAATTCACAGATTTGATTCCTATTCACAAGCTATTGAGTAGACTTCAATTTCATTTGATTAAAATAGAATTTATTTAGGTATATTTTAGTTATACGGCCCATTTTGCAGTGTTTCAGAATGATTTGAACTGATAATTTATCTTTTTGAGCTATTTGCATGTTTTTGATTCACTAAAAAAAACGTTTCATAAGAGTCATTTGTTCGTGGTTGGAACTACACTGGTTGCGTTTGTATGTTTGTTTTGGTGTGCTGTCTGTTTTTGTCATTTCACCGATAAAAATACTGTCTGGTCTGCATTTTCTCTCCTAGTCTGGTCTACAAAGACCAGAACACGTTGTGTTTTAGCCTCTCTGTCATTTCAACACAGCCCTCTCTTTAAAACACTACAACACAGTGGAGTGTCCTCTCCACTCTTCTGTGAGAATTCAGCACAATGGGAACACAGTCCTGTTGGCAGTAGAAGAGCTTTGTATCTCATTTTCGGAGGCAGTTTGAAGGACTTTCTCTCTCCAAACGCTTGTATGGTGAAGTCAAGCCAATGCAGGGTCTTCTGGGAGACGATTATTTTTGAATCCATTGTGAAGCCTCATGCTAACACAGTCCGTTTGAGTGCTTTTGGAACGGGGCTGTTTGTTTTGTCCCGTTTATGTGCAAAGTTTGGATGAGAAAGTCCCATCTCTGTTAACAGAGTGAAGACATACTCCCTCATAGTCCCCGTAGTCTTTGATATCTGACTCACAATGTTGTTTCTCCAGGTAAGAACTGCACAGTTGGATTGATGCGGACCCAATTTATGCCAGACTTTTTTCATTTGAGATATTAGCACACACATAAAAATGGGGGCTGTCCTGTATTGATATATTGTGATTATATTTTCCCTGATTCTTGATTCTTTTGATATTTTTTGTATGTTTGCATTAAACATTTTATCTGTCTGTCCAGTTTTCTTATACCGTCAAGTACCATCAAATACACTGAAACTGAAATTAAAACTGAGAGATCTTCACGACAAACCGTCAAAATAAAAGTTCGGTTTAACTTCAAGCAATTATGACAGAAATACATCACTACTGTGTACTAAAATGTACTTCTCAATAGTAATAATAATATTATTATTATTTCTAAGGTATATTTACAACCAAGATATTTTTTTCATCCATGTTTTAAATTTATACAGTTCTGTTGTGCAGCATCTTACTTGACAAAAAATAAAAATGCAATGTTTTGTTGTAAATTAATTGTTATATTTTCATTTGATTACATTTTATTATTCATAGGGCCCTAAATTAATAGGTACTCTTTGGAGTTTAATTGTGAACAAACTAGTTTACATGTTTACATTCATTCTCAAGGTCTAACAAATATGCTCATAAATAGTAGCCTAAATGAATATCGTGATAAATATCAATATCATATGATAAGAAAAAAAAAAATATTGTGATTATTTTTTTGGCCATATCGCCCATCCCTACTTGGAATTGAACCCATGACTTTGGCACTGCTAGCTCCATGCTCTACCATTTGAGCTACAGGAGCGCTATGTTCCTCTAGCATATCTGTTATATTATTGGCCTGTCACATTCGTATAACTGCAGTACTGGATGAGAGACACCAGTATGGTTGACTCACCCCAATGTCACTTGCCATTTCATCAAGAAGTCACTCATAGAGCAAAGAGGCTTAACAGTTTGTCCCGCACAATTAGCATTAGCATTACTATGCAGCGCACACATTGGGGACCGCGGGGCAGCTTTCTAATCCTCATAAAGACCATCCCTGTGGTGCCTTCATTGGCTTGGTAAACACTGATAATGGTTTGCGTGCTGTATGCATTCTTTTCTTTTCCAGCCTTAAAGAATCCATACACTCATGAAAGTTTAAAAATCCTTACAAAGACCAACTTTATCTGTCTTTGAACACTGTATAGTCTGCTTGAGGAGCTTGTCTGGAGCAGTGGTGGGTCTAAAAGAGGAAGCAAGGGTGAACGATTGGGTGCATGTTCGAAAAAGAGTTTTGTGTTTTGAGTGCCCTGCAGATACACTTTGTAATGCATGTACATAATTAGATAACTTTTTTTCAAGCGAGTTATTGCAATTTTTTTTTGTTTGTTATTATTTTACTTGGTTTAACCACAGTGGCTATCTTTGTGTCATGGCCCACTACTAGATACATATTAACATTTTGCACATTTTTGTTCTTTAGAACTTAAGTCCAAAGTTCCTCTTAATTTCCACTTGTAGGGTCAATTTATAATGGGAATGGTTCGAGTTTCTCTCTTTTTTTTTTAATCACTTAAAAAAATTAAAACTGATCAAGCAACCTCCTTTGGATGACTTGAGATGGATTGATCCATCTGACATTGTGCCATAGTATCCAAAGTGTTGTAATAATAAAAAAGAAAGTGAGAATGTCAAACATGTTATTTCAAGCAAACTACGTATGTCGGGTTACTGTCAGCCTTTACACCAGTCACTTCATTGTTTCTCTCATGCTGCCAGAAATCGGCAAATCTCATTGAAAATGAGCAATGTTTGGCCACTTTGCCACTGCAAGTCAGTGTGAACGCTGGTAACTAATGACTGTGCATTATTAATGAACCTCAACCATCAGTACATGGAGTTTCCATCCGGCTTCCATTGGACATTTTCACCCTCAGGTCACCTCATGCATGTCAATAAAAGCAAATCAAAAAGGGGCCAGCAAAGTGCAAGGGCATAGATCGGTGACCTTGCATGCTTCACAGTGATATTCACAGCTCTGAGGCAGTGGAGTTTTGTGGCTTCCCTTTGGCTCAAGACCCATTATATTCCAATCGTCCTTCTCCCTCCGAGCTCAGAAATGTTGAGTGTACTTTAGTTGTAATTAGGGGCAGCTTGCCCTTTTGTCTCCTACATGCACTTGATTTGTTCTGAGGATTGCCTCTTCTGTCACACACTAGCCTAGCTCAAGCTCTGTGCACACCCTGGTCAAGTGGAAAGTCTGAAGAAAGAAAAAAACACTCTTTGAATAGTATTTTTGAATGGTACTTGTGTATATAAAATATATAGTAAAATAGAGAATATATGCACCACAAATAAGATGAATTCTATATTAAAGCAGCAAGTAGGGATACATTTTAGTGTGAACCTTGCAGAGTAGTGTGAACCAGAGAGGGCTGGTAACTGGCAGGTATTTAATTTGGTCCTCACAAGAATTGAGCCATGAACCATCACCATTGCAAAGCACTTAACCCCAGGTTACTCCAGCGGGATTGTTCCTGTAATAAGCCCATGACAACGTATTGGAACAATAAACAATATGAAATGGAGTGTTGCTGTTATTTTATGTGATATTTAGAATGAGAAATAGGAACGTTGGAGACGGTTGTGATGGCCGCCCCGGGCAGGTGATTAGAGATGTCACTCATTAGTCATCTGAAGAGATGCTCATTTAGGCATGCTGTCAGTTTGAGGAGGTTTGTTTATCTGTAGTGGTCCATTAATTACTTCTACATCACTTGTGCACTGACAATAAATCCACAAGAGAACAATGACTCTTATTCCCTGCCAGACACCTTTTAACTAAATATAACTTTTTAAATATTTCAGTAATCACCTCATAATTCTGCTTTATGGAAAAGTTTGCTTTCTGGAATCTTCTTGTCCCCTGTGCCCTTCAGTGACACATTCAACCGGCAGAAGGAATTCAAATGCTCAGAGGCATCTCAGACCACCCGTTTCGCACCCGTTCGTTGGGTTTGTACAATTAGTCCTTTCCCCATCTGCTGTGGTTAGCCTAAGGACCTGACCATGATCCCCTGCTCTAGAGAGAAGGACTATTATAGCAATGTGCACAGGAGATTTCACCCTGCGCTGAGTTATTTTGAAGATCACACATTGTGCGTGGGGTGATGGGCGGTTGTTTGAGATGAAGTGATTTTAATTGTGCCTTTAAATTCATGCTGTTGCGAGTGAGTGCATGCATGTGCTCAATCGGAGAAGTTCAGAGAGCGCTGCAGGATATATACTATTGTGAGGAAGCCAAAGCTTTGCAGAATGATCTTTTTTGGTTGTAAATGAAGCCCTGGAGAGCTGTCTGTGTCAGTTTGAATCAGTGTTACTGAGGGGCAGACAGGGCTGGTGAGAAAGGAGGATTTATGTGTATTTTGAGTGTGTGCTGCTGTCGCATGCATATGTTTATGTGGTTTTTGGCGTGTGAGATCACCATTAGTAAAGTCAAAACTGTCAGTTATTGTCAAGTCTGCTGCTGGAGGACAGAAGAGTATTTTTGTTAAGGATGGGTTGTATTCATGCTACAAGTGTAAACCCAAAAAATTGAGGCAATCGGTTACATCAAAATGTTTACATTAAGAAATTCAGTGTTTAAGTAACCAGAACTGGCAGATTTTTATTTTGTACTCATACATTTTAATTGTAACTAAATTGAAATATTTGAGTGAAATAATTAATACATTTAACTTAAAATCATCACGTAATCTCAACATAAACATTTTTATTAGGGGAAACTTAGCTAGCTATAACAAGCTATTTAAAAAAAAAAAAAGCTAACTTGCTAATTTGTTAACATGTTAGCAATAGCATGGTATAGCACTTGCTGAATGAGTACATCAATATAAAACATTTAACATACATGTTCTCAGACTGCATGCACCACTTGTCACCATGATGGTAACTCTCCAAAAACCCACATAAACCCTTCTTAAGTTAGCATAACAAAACAATCGCTAAATCTCGTTACTAAATCTCCCACCTTATAAAAAAACTCATTATATAACACTTAATTTTAACATTTACTCTCCTTTTCGAGTGCAGTGGGCAAAGCATTCTGGGAAATAGAAATCCCAGCCCAGTTTCAGTTAAACTTAAGTTCATCTAAATTAAAAGAAATGAGTTCATAAAAGGGCAATTCCATGCAAAGGTCATCCTTACCATGAAAAAAAAAGTTTTTACCAAAAGAACAAAACCCTTTTTAAGTTGTCCATTTAGGTCTGTAATATACTGTATTAATGTGCTCTAACAGAAATTTTAAGAAAATTGTTCATCCACAACATATGAGGTAAGCAACAATGCTTACATTAAATTTTCAACCAACATTATTTCATGCCTTCAAAAAAAAAAAAAGGATCAAAAGACCCCCATTTTTAAACTTTATTTTAACAGTAAGCATTGTGCAGAGAGATGGAGACATGCCTGAGAAATAAATACACTCATTTTGTCAAATATCCAGTTTTAGGTATCCTGAATGATAGATATACTTTCAAACTGCTTCTTTCTCTGTCTATCTCTATTGCTCAGTTTCTCTGCTTGTTGTTTTTTTCCTGTTTTGATCTCTCTGTCTGTACCCTGTCCTCAGAGTTAATTGAACTTTATGTCAGCATGGCAGGCCGCCTGTCCATTGTGCTATAATAGTTTATTGACAGGATATGTAGAGTGGCCCAGAGCCATGGTGTTTTTTAACGATGAATTAGGGCAAGGTCGTCAGAACCCCCCGTCCTCTTGCTCCGTGGTAAACTGTACCAAGCCTCAGCCACACGGGGCTCCCGTTTCAGCCTCAGTTTTTGATCTTAATTGTTAAATTGGTCACGCTGACTTGGATTTATTTTAATTCCTGGAGAAGAACGCTGTCACTCCTCTTTCCTCCCTCCCTTTCGGAAATCCCTCACTTTCACGGCGAAAGAAATTGCTCTTCAAGTGCATTCAATTGAAACCTTCCACTGTGGGATTTCAGTCACAAATTTATGTATCAAAGTTGATGATCAGAGTTTCGGCTGATTGAACTGATATCAGTATCTCTTTGTTTTTTAACAAAGAGATAAAAAAAAAATCCCATTCTGCCAATGAGAGGTTTTGATTCGTCTTTCAATCTAGCTGAACACTCTTCCATTAAGAGATCAATGAGGACGAACTGTTCCCTTTTGTGTGGAAAGTGCAGTCACTGGAAAGAATTGCACAGTGCTTATCATTGTGTAATAGCCTTTGGAAAAATAAGGTGAGATGTTTGCCACTGTGATTGTCCACCTGAGAATAATGCAGCTTGTTTTTTTGTTTTTTTTATCACTTATATTTAGACCATGGTTTCTCAACTGGGGGTTTGTAAGATCGTAATATAAAATAATATAAATTTTTTAAAGAATTAAATGAAATAAAATTCCAAAGTAAATAACAAATAACTTAATAAATTAAATTACATTTTAATTAAATTATTAAACATGTATAAAATTAAATATTTTATAATAGAGCATTTATTTTGATCTTATTAGAATGATTAAATTAGCTTTAATTATTTGCAATAACAATGTGAAGGTCTTGTGACATTCATTATGTTCATTCATAGGGGGGTGGGGGGGGTTGCTTTAAAGGAATTAAATAATTACTCAGTATTAAAAGGATTAAGGGAATAAATAAATGTAAAAATTGTAAAATAAGTTCTACTGCAGTTGTGAAGTAGGCCTAATCAATTTAAACTATTTGCAAATAATATTTTGTTTTAAAATAGGCACACATTCTCTCTTACTGATATCTGACATGTCGAAAACGCAAAACGTTTCTTGTCTCATCACATTCATTTATGAGTTACATGAATCAAATGTAAATTATACCATATTCTACAATCAAAACAGTGACATTTAAAAAAAAAAAAGTTGAGTTGCTTGCATCCCTGGATATTACTTTTGGTCGTTCAGCATTCCTCTCATAAAACAGTTAAATATTAATGTTTAGCTGCTATACTTTCCATGTTCTCTTTCAGAGGTAAAACTAATGCGTTGCTCTGAAATTCATACTCGTATTCTTTAAGAAGACCCGCCTTCTTTGATTTGATTGGCCATCTCACTCATTTTGACATTGACGAGCGCTGTTAGACTAATGAGACAGAGCAACCTAAAAACTTGTAAAACTTTTTGTCATCCAAATAACATAATGAAGTGCAGCAGAGCAGCATTAAGAATATAAAATAATAAGGGACATTTTGAACATTTCTAATTTTTGGGGAGACTTTGGGGAGTCCCTCTAAATGTCTATGGTGGCTATATATCTAACATATACTCTACATTTCATACAGTTATATCATGTATCATATTTTCTATATTTAAAATTTATAATGATCGACTGCTATACAAAGAGTCAGAAAAATATCTTAGGCCTAACTTACCTAATGCAGAGGAAGCCGCCTCTTTTCCAAGTTGTGCCTCTGAAGCGTCAGAGTTAGAGCCCCCTCTCCTTTAGTTGTGGGTTTATTTTAAAAAACGATGAATAAATATCCATTAAGTTTGGTTAGCCTGCTATTTAGCATAAGCCTAAACAGAATGAGAAGCGAGTCATCTCGTGTACCACCACGATATGATTCGCGAGTTGGGACTTGGGAGAGAATGGGTTTCTTTGTTTTTTAGTATAGTATTTAAAAATGATTTAGCCCTAATTTACTCATTCTACTTACTAAAATAATAGGATAAGACAAATAAAATGAGAAAATGTGAATTCTATAATTTTTTTTTATTTTATTCATAGCTCCCACAAAATCATAAATGTCTCTGGTCTGGTCATAAATGTCTGGACTCCTTTAATAAGGGACTATGAATATATAAACAGACGGTTCAATGTGTTGGTATTAAATGCATTCTCTGAGAATTTATATTTCAAGTTTTGACTGCAAATGTCACGTCCATAATGCTGGAATTGCCCAAAACTCAAAACAATGAAACAGTTCAGTTTACTTAAAATATATCAGTCCTGTGAATTTGAAAGAAAAAGAAAGTGCTAAATACTCATAAAATGTTATCAATTTATAACATTTACAACAACTCAGAGGGGTTCAGCTGAGAAAAATGTTGGAGACTCAATGAGTCCTGCACTCTGTCTAGAAACAATCTTCGTTATTCCATGGCATAAAGTTGATTTGAAAGGAGCGCAGATACTTTGTTAAAGTCATTTGACAGTTAGAGCCATTAACATGAAAATTGTATCCGCCGACCGGTTTGTGTGCCAAGCATTTCGATACAGTTTGTGGGATCAGCATGTTTTCTTCCTGTATTCTCTTCCTTTGTACGGTGGAAAATGAGAGCTCTCCAAAGCCCTGACACACAGTAATTATGTGAACTCTGTTTGCGGCGAGCATCTGTCTTTCTCTCTCCCTCTCTTTCTTCTTTCTACGGTTTGCCTGCGTCTGCTGAATCTTGGCAACTGTCTGATGTCACCGCTAGAACACAAGCTGAATGCAACCCAAGGAAAAAGGACCCATTGCATACATTGTTAAAGGTATAGTTCACTCAAAATTGAAAATTCTGTCATCATTTTCTCATTTAAGCTATTATTCATTTAAAATGTTCCTCTCAGACTGGAATGAAATTAGGGTGAGTAACTAATTAGACCCGCAGCCTTACAGAGGACAAGCGGTTTGGAGAGTAGATGGATGGATTAATGATGACAGAATGTTACATTTTGTGTGAACTGTCACTTTAAGTACATGGAGACTTAATTAGATCATTAAATATGTTCAAACTTGGCTTGCATTTGGTCTTGAGACCTGGTGGCAAAGAATTATCCCGATCTGTATTCCTCTTTCTTTCTGTCCCAGTACTGTGACCCAAATATGCAGCATGTTGTGAATGAACACCTGGGCCTGCAAGGCTTTTAGCCCACAACTGGAGGAACACCTGTGCCACATGCTTGCACACTCCATAGTCTCCAGGAGTCCGATACCAGCTGTTCCTGGCCTGATGTGTTCTCTTGGAGCAAAGCTAGTGGGAGCGTGTAGCTGTAGGTGCCCTGCCGGTTGTCAGAAACAGATCATTTTGATGGGGCAAACACATCAACATGTGTTGGAACATTCATGAGTCAATGAACTATGATGGGAAATCAATATTATGTAAGCACGCAGTCGAAAATCTCTCGTGTTACTGTTGATTTCATACGGGGCCGTGGCGCAGTCCTAGATCATCATTTGCATATTGCTTTGCAGCTCCCTCTTTTGAAATGCCAACTTCAAAGAGCAAAAATAAACTGACAGAAAGAGGGACTCGTTTAAAGATTTAAAAGATGCGGAAATCAGTTAAGCAAATACGCAATGATTTATTAGGTCTGTACACGGCAGAAAATCAACAAACAAACACAGTTTAAGATATTGCGTTTAACTGGAGTCTGTCCCGGAGATGTCTGCGAATTAACTAGTCTCATGAAATAAACACACACCCGACAGTGCTGACGCTCAGCCCCATGGGTATAGAACTATTGCTCACTCGGTGAGGTGTGACTCTTAAAGGCATAATTTATTCAATTTCACATGACAGGTTTGTTTAATGGATATTGAGTTGACTAAATCTTAGTAAAAATGACTTTGTGAGGAAAAATAAAGGCCCATGTAGGATTTAAGGGCTGACTTATTGATTGCATATAATGAATTTATTCCTGGGATTAATTTTTTTTTTTCTTCAGATTGAGAAGAAGATAAATGAACAGGTTTAATATCTGGTTTAATATCTTAGCATAAAACATCAAAAGTAGCACCCAAATGAGTGATTTTAGAAAGCAAAGCATTTTATTTTAAGCTTCAATTAAAATTAAAGCTGCAAGCAGCGATGAAAGGGCCCTCGCACCCGGGCTCACCACCACCCATTGGCCTTAGGAAAACAGTGAACAGTGGGCGACATGCATGTAAGTGAGTAAATACAGGAGAATTATGGCAAAGTCATTTCAAAGTGCCAGACTTCCTGCTGCCAACAGGTGGCGCTGTGACCGTAACAGAATATTGCCATGTAGATGTGTTCAGGCCAGGACTCTTATCAAACATGTGAAGTTTGAAATATTGTAGGTGGCGCTATCGAGCCATTTTGCCACGCCTAATTCTGAGACCCATAACAGACATAAATTTTCACCACTTCTGACGTGTGTGCAAAGTTTCATGAGTTTACAAGCGTGTTTAGGCCCTCAAAAATGCGATTCATTTGGTAGAAGAAGCGGAAGAATAATAATAAACAGAGCAATTCCAATAGGGTCCTCACACCATTGGTGCTCGGGCCCTAATTAAAGCTGCAAGCAGTGTTGAAAGGGCCCTCGCACCTGGGGCCACCACCACCCGGTGGCCTTAGGAAAACAGTGAACAGTGGGCGAGACATGCATTTGAGCGGGTAAATATAGGAGAAATATGGCAAAGTCATTTTGATGTGCCACACTTCCTGCTGCCAGCAGGTGGCACTTTGACTACAACTGAATATTGCCATGAAGATGTCTTCAGGCCAGGACTATTATCAAATGTGAAATTTGGGGCAGATTGGACATTGTATGCGTCTTTCATGGCGAAACATCAGACTTTGTCAGTCCGCACAGACACACCCTTCAACAAAAACTCAAGATCTTCACAATGTAACATCACTAAGGCCTTAAGATTAGACTGACCAAATATGATATTGTTCTGGTTAAATCTCAATGAGGAGTTAATCACAGTGTAAAACATGACATGTCCTGTTACCCGCAGGTGGCTCTATGACTATAACTGAATATTGGCATGTAGATGTCTTCGGACCAGGACTCTAATAAAACATGTGAAGTTTGGGGCAGATCGGACATTGAATGCCCGAGTTACAACAACTTCCTGTTTCATGGCGAAACATCGAATTTTGTCAGGCCGCCACAGGACACGCCCTTCAGTGAAAACTCAAGATCTTCGTAATTTAACATCGCAAAGGCCTTTAGATTAGACTGACCAAATATGATGTTGATCTGATTAAAGCTCTAGGAGGAGTTTGTTAAAGTACAATGTCTGGAAATGCCCAAAACTGCAAAAATTTTGCAGAGAAAATTCAAAATATCTCACTTCCTGTTGGGTTTTCAGATTTCGCAACCAGGGACTTTTTTGTAGGTATTGGGCTGTTAAATGTGTCTACTGAATTTCATACTTGTACGTGAAATGTAACGCGAAGGGCGCTTAATTAAAATTTTGTAGGTGGCGCTATCAAGCCATTTTGCCACACCTCTGAAACCCATATCAGATGTAAATTTTCACCACTTCTGACGCGTGTGCAAAGTTTTCGAGCATGTTTAGGCCCTCAAAAATGCGTTTCATTTCGGAGAAGAATAATTGACCGAGCAATTACAATAGAGTCCTCACACCATCGGTGCTCGGGCCCTAACAATGAATGTTCTTGAACAATGAATCTTTTCTTTTCTTTTTTTATTACAAACTGGTCTCAGTGGAAAGGCAAATGGCAAGGAAAGAAAAATGAAAGGAACTAGATTTTTAATATATTGTCCACAAGTTCAAAACTGTTAGTCTAAGCAAACAAAAACACACAAATTGCATGGTGCAAGTTATTCTTTGGGGGTTTAATACTTAGAGTAAGGAGTTTATTTAAAACTATAACCCTAGCAATAGCAGTAATAATACTTACCTTACAGACACTACTATTGACATCAGTTGTTGTGTCTATTGTCCCTGTCATGAAGGAAATACGTACCTGTAAGTGGAGGGAAGGTTTCTGGACCTCATGGTAAAGCTTGGAGACCGTATTCTGTTTCACCACACTTTATGCCCGGTAGGTCAGTGCTTTTGGAA
This sequence comes from Ctenopharyngodon idella, assembly GCF_019924925.1. Taxonomy (NCBI): domain Eukaryota; kingdom Metazoa; phylum Chordata; class Actinopteri; order Cypriniformes; family Xenocyprididae; genus Ctenopharyngodon; species Ctenopharyngodon idella. The sequence continues at coordinate 20,168,556 of NC_067235.1, read as the reverse complement.
ACTGAAACCATCTTCATTGCGTGGGTAATTTACCACTGACATTCCCGTCAGGTGAAAACTTAATGGAGGGCAGTTAACCCCAGGGCCCCGTTTTAAAGAACATCTTGTCTGTTGGCTTCATATATTCATTTCCTTTTAGGTTGTTGACAATGACAGTTTATAATACTCTTTCTTGTAGACCTTACTTTTCCTCTTTCTAGACCTTATTTTTCCTTGTTTTCTCTCCATATGCCTGTGAAGCCTGATTCTTAATGTGATTTGGCTGATCATATTTTTACTTCTTAAGTGGGGTTGTGTGCTTTTATGCACTTTTACCAAACCACACAGCTTAAAACTTTAAAGCCACTTTGGAAGAAGTCTCTGTTTCCCTCACAAAACAGATGTTTCTTCAATCATCTCTCCATAATGGAGTGCTAACAACAGTATCCCGCTACCATCAGCTCATGAAATCTGTCCAGCACAGACAGGAAGAGCTGCCCTAACCAGAACATTATGCCAGTCCGGTCAGCATGCTAACATTTTATGTGCACCCGTTCTCCGGCACGTCCCGCAGAGCCAGATTGCATAACCAGGATGTGATTGGAAACATGAAAGCTGCATTGTGTTGCCCTAAGCCATGTCAGATTCAATGCAGAGTCCAAACGACAGTCAGAACCAAAAGCTCCTCCAGAAATGAGGGCAACACGTCCACAAGGCATTTCCGCATCCACAGGCAAATATCGCGCAACAGAATCATAACCAAAGGCTCTTCCTAACTATATCATGCCGTCTTGCTACTTTTGGCTTCCTAATTTCTCTATTTGATGCTGTTGTTACATCATTTTACAGTCCAGCACCTTAGCTGAATGAATGAATTATTAAATGTTTGATCTCATGTATTTTTTATAACCTTAAACAACACACTTCAGCTTACTGGTTAAAACAAAGCACTGAAGACCAACGGCATTCAGTCTCAGCTTAAGTGGCTTTATGTAAGCAGATTCTGTGGCACTTTTTTCCAATAAAAAGGTGCTGGTTCTTTTATAAGTTCTGAAAACATATTTAACATCCAAAGTAATTAATTGCAATCTTTATGATACCACATCCTGGTCAGAAATTATAGCGAATAAAATTGCACCAGTCTAGACTGATTTGTTGCTTTGAAAACTTGGTTCCAGGTCGGGCACCACCACCCTGTCGTTGGAAACATGTATGCACATATTTTGCACTGAGCAGATGCGATTTCAAAGATTAATGGAGGTGACTACAGGGGTCTGTTTTGTGTGCGTCTTATAGGCTATTTAAGATGCCTGTTCACCACACAGGGTATTAAGGCTTCAGCTGCAGCTTGTGAAGTGTTTGTTGATTTATGAACAGGCAGAGGAAACTCAGTTAAACAGAAGGTCCCCTTAATGAGCAGACTGTGTGAAGATTTAGCCGTCTTCCTCCCTTGCTTAGAATATCAGGAAAGGTTCTGTCCTCACTTGAGCTTCACAGGAGTTTCCCGTGACCTGTCTACCTTTTGTGCTGCCCAAACTAGAGGCTAAATAGCGTAGCATGGCTTCTCTAAACTCTCTAACTCTGTGACTGGACCAGCAGGTTTTCTTTGGTAGCAATGATAAAGTGAGAGGGAGAGAGAAGGAAAGCAATCACTGGAGATAGAACTCATAGTCGGTCAGCAGAGACTTTGAGCATGTGAATTTTTGGCATTTCACTTTTATCTTTTAATAATTATGCATTCATTTTGTTGTAATCTTTGCCATACAGAGCATTTTTAGCAAGACTTCTGAATTTTTACTTGCTCTGGCAATATTTTCACTGGCTTATTTTACTAAATTTAATTTAATTTAATTTAATTTTATTTTTATTTTTATTTTTGTATAATTTGTTGAGTTAGAGGAGTGCATTAAATGCAAGACTTATAGAAGTAGGTCTGTGTATCCCATGAAGGGCAGAGAGTGCAGTATCTGTAAACACTGGCTGGATGCTCTCCACATGTCCACTGTCTGTTTGGAGGCCGCCCGTTACTGACCTCTGGCTCCGAGCGTCTGGAGGGAAGGGGACTGTGGGTGTCAGAGTTGCAGTGGGTCACCCTTCCTGCTGGGGAAATCTGAAACACATGTCTGTTTAGAAGCTGTGGGGTCATTTCCTTATCTGTAGTTCTTTTACCAGTTCTGCAGTAGGGCTGCATGATATTTGAAAAAAAAAAACTGACATTGTGTCAAAACATATTTTGTTTTTCTGCAATATATATTATGATATAAAAACAATTTAACCAGATGACTTGAATAGCTCTATTTGGAAAGAATGAATCATTCTAGAATGATTGAGATAATTTTGTAGGGGAGTGCATCTGCAGGGCAAATAATAATTTACAAGTATAGAGAAATAAAATAGAACAAAGATACAAATGAAAAAAAACAGTGATTTACGGAAGCCTCCGATCAGGAGTAATAGTTGGAATAAAATAGCTCATCACTGCAGATGAATAGAGTATCTCTTCAGCAAGCCAACGTGCAAACTTCTGCAAATGAAACTGAAACTTGCAGACGCTCAAAACACTCTAATCTTGATTAAAAGTAGTGAGATTAAATGATCTTACCAGTGCTGATGCCGCTCTTTCTCCTATTATGGTGTTTACGAGGATACCCACCAAGACGGGCATTTTGACAAAATTTTGAGTATTTGTGTCCGTTCAAGCACAAATGGCTAAACTTTGCAATTCATCAGAGAATCATGTGCGTTTCAAACCGTGGTGCCTGGTCTGTATGGATCAACTACGATCCCTACTTGACATCGCACATCCAGCGATGTGACTATCTGCAGTCTTTTATTTTCTAGGCAGTGAGACAGTAGTGGTATATTAAAGCAATAAGCCACTCTAGGCTGTGATAATGCATGGCTTTGAATGGCTTATTGCTTTTATAATATTTTTCACTTTACTGTACTTAATTTTACATACATGCATAGTTTACGATTGTGCATTAGCTTTGAATCTGGATCAGTCAATCATATTTTCAAGATGTACTATAGGTATTTTTCTTTTCTCATTTATTTCTCTGTCTATTTCTCATTTATTTCTCTGTCTTTCCTCTCATCCACTGACTAACTTTGCAAGGAAACATAGTCAGTGTAGTTTACTGCCAAAAGATTGTGACAGTAGCAAGCCAAGACATTAAGTGCTCTTTGCAGAATGATCTTTCATTACTCTTATAAACAATAATGAATTATTCAAGATCCTGTAGATTAATATATCATTTATAAGAGCATGATGGACAGGCTTATCTTTTTTGCAAAATGAAAGATTTGAACTGCTTGGTCTTTTTTTACATTATACATTCGTAGAAGAAAAATTGCAAAAACAAACGAAATTATATTGTTTTCATCACTTTTGAACTAGCAACCAGCCAGAGGACCCTAGCAACCACCTAGCAGCACATTATGAAAAAGTCAGAGCACCTTAGCAACCTTCAGAGCAATGCTGGGCAAGAACCCCTCACATTTATGTGAAAAAATGCTTGACTTCAGTAATCTATTTATCTGTGATGACAGAAAAAGTAAAGAAAATGGATCCTCGGAAGCTGAGATTTTTTTTTTTTTTGGATGTCTCACCTCTGTTCTCTAGGGTGTAGTACGTCAGCTGCCATTAAAAGTTGTGGATGGTTTGAGAATTAAATGTTTTGAGTATTTTAAGAAGGTGAGGAAAGAGCTAAAAATGTCACAGTGTGTCGATCGTGGTGCGTAGTGTGGCGCGTCGAGGCTGCAATTGTTTTTATAATGAGGTGGTAGACTGTAAACCCAGCACAGCAAGGTGTTAAAGCTCTACTTGAGAAACCATTCCCCATTGAGCACACACACACACACACACACACTCTGTATAAATGTGATGTTTGTATGTGATGTGATGAACATCTGTGTAATTATGTGTGTATGTCTTCTACCACACACCCCAACCCACAAACACACACGAACCCAGAGGGGTTAAAAGCGTTGCCCTGTTTAAGCAGTGTGCCTGTGTTTGCCCCTGCTGTGTGCATTGATGTGGATGTGTAAATTGTGCTGTGTGTCGCACGTCTGTGTTGTTGTTTTTTCTGGGATCAGCGAGAGAAAGGGAACAAAGAAGTGCTGGCGTGCTGGAGTCAGAAATATCTGCTATGCTTATTTTCAGGCCAAAACACCTTTTCACACTGCTGTGTTACCAAGACATGACAAGGAGAAAAATCGGCATACAGATGCCTGATGAATGGCACTGATTTCAGTGTATTTCTGTTCAAAACATCCTTTTTGTGTCCTTTTGGCACTTTTTACACCTGGTATATGCTAACATGAAATAAAAATTCACCCTACTCTATTTATTTTGATACATATTCCTGGTCATGTTGTGAATGATTTATGTGTCTGCGACCTTCCTTTTTCGGCTCCATTGTCATGCTTCACAATCCAGTCAACTCCCGCTGGATAAAATCAAGACCCACCCTATATTTTTTTTCTCATTGAATATTCTGTTTTACTTGGAAGAGCTTTCATAGCATATTTTTCTATGTTTACTTTAACATGCATTTTAAATACGTCTCCTGTGACCACTTATATATATGAAATTTAATAGAGGGGAGAGTCGAATTTTGTGACTTCACACATTGCTTACTATGTCAGTGTGTTATTGAATGTTGATAAAATAAGTCAGCACACTGTTGTTCTATAAAATTCAACTTAAAATCAGCACTTTTTTTTCTTTTTATCGGTATCAGTCTCTGAATATTTAACGTCCAATAATGAATATTTAATTGTTTCCACAAATGTTAAGATTTAGTGCAGATCATCTAGAATAAACTGTAGGATAGTGATAGACTAGTAGCAAAGATTGGACCCTTTAAAGGATTAGTTCACTTTAAAATGAAAATTACCCCAAGATTTACTCACCCTCAACCCATCCTAGATGTATATGATTTTTCTTCTTTCTGATGAACAATTAATTTTCATTTTAAAGTGAACTAATCCTTTAAGAGCATTTTAGTTAGTTTCTTTTTAGTGTTTTAAATTTCTTATTTTCTTTTTTTTTTTTTTTTTTTTTTACAACAAAGTAAAATAGATTTATAATATCAGCCATTATGTGAAAATAATTATAGGCTTATCATTATCAGCCAATTAAAATGTAAATATCATTCATCCTTAGACTTTTTGTCATGTTATGATTTACTGGAAGACTGTATATGATACTGTATATGATGAAAAAAAAGTTAAACAAATTTTAATATCAATGCAAACATGATGTTTTGAGCAGAATGGTCATTTTAATCAAATTAATTGTATTAATTAAACTTTGGAGGAATGTTTTTCAGGTGGTCTGTCTCACTTGAATACAGATGTAATTTAGAGCTGTCCAATTCCGTTTTTGCACACAGAGCCAAAAACTCCCTTAAATCAAAAGTTTTCCAGGAGCATTCAGCAGTAACGCAAAGTTCTCCAGGTGCATTTCAATGAGGATGCAACTCAAAGGAGACTGTATATTTGAAACAATTTCCTCCCCCGTCCCAAACACTCGCTTTTAATTATGCCACAGAAGTCAATTCTCAGGTTGCAGTGGTGCCTGAATCCAGTATGAAATTGCCACAGTGTATTTGGGGCTGTTATCTTGGGTGAGCTTTAGCTGAACACACATATTTGCAGTGAGTAACAAGTCCAAGCTTTGAAGTTGTGCTCCTAGCGAGTGTGAGGGACTCCTTTGATGTTTTCTGCCTGGTGTGTTTCTGCTGGGAGAGTCCTGACAGAGAAAGAGAGCAAGAGAGACGGAGAATCTGCAGATACTACCTGGCCTCCGAGGGCTCACATAAAAGACTGTGTCATCTTACACAGTTAGCAAATGCCTCACTTAGTTAAGGACTATAGAAATTGGTAGCAGGGTGAGCAAGTAAGGTGGCAAAAAGACAATTTTCCATTCTCTGATTTTCCCATGACTCCAAGTGATTATGTCACGGTTTGTCCCTCTTAGTCATAACTTTAAGTTGAATGATGTTTGACGTGTTCCCCCAACCTTGGCTGATCTTCGAAACCCTCCTGTTCAGCAAGACAGGATTAAATTGCTAGGGAACTTTGCAGCTGTGCCCACTGTAGCATGAGACGGAGGTTCCCAGGACTGAATTTTACACAGCTGAACTCTTGAACTGAGGAATGCTACGCCCACCGTGTCCAACTCTTCACTTTGCTGGGTGAGAAAGCTCTAAAGATCACTTCACATGTTCATTCTCCTCTCAGATACTCCCTATCTTTATTTCCAGACTGCTTTGATAATAACTAGATCTCCTCAGGTCAGAGGGGTGCTAAGGTGCAGATATATTACAGTTAGCTAGAGATTTGTTTAGCCATTATGCTTTAATAAACAACTGGAAAGCGTTGTAGACGGGATTACACTGTCCAGTAGGAATTACATCATAATGAATGGTTTAAAGTTGCTAATTTTAAGATTTAGATAATCTAGTACACATTTGAAGGGATAGATTATGTCAAAGATTTAACCCTTTAAGAGCACTTTGTGTTTTTTGTTTTGTATTTTAATCATCCTTTTTGTTAATAAAGTAGACAAAAAGACAATTTTCCATTCTCTGTTTTTCCCATGACTCCAAGTGATTGTCACGGTTTGTTTTATAGATTTATAAGATTGGCCATACCATTAAAATAATTATTGGCCTAACATATTGGCTAGAATTTCAATATTGTGCATTTAATTTATTTATAAAATAAACAGACAAATAATTTATTTGTCATAAACAAAGCTATATTTCTTAATGAAATATTGAAAATCTATGGCTAGGGGAATTTAAAGGGGGAGGTAATGCTATTTCATGCATTATTTACACTGTTAAAGAGTTGCATTCTCATGCTAAACATGGCCAAAGTTTCAAAACACGAGTTGGACATATGACAGAGTATTTCTGTGCCAAATACACTACTTCCGGATTCAGAGAGTTTTTTTCGAGTATGGCCTGTATGACGTCAAAAGAGAGCGGAATTCCTTGTATAGGCACTTCTCCCTGATAAGCATGCACACACACATCACCCAGAGCAAGAGCACGCCCATCAACGCGCTTCGTTCGGGATACGGAAGCCGAGAGATTTTTCAACAATGGCTGTGTTCCAATTCAGGGGCTGCACCCTTTGAAGGCTGCATACATCATCGAGGCAGTCTCATTTAAGAAAAATAACCGTTAGATTGCAACGCAAGAAAGAAATTACAGTATTTTACACCTCACAATTTTATTACGGTTACTTTTCTTAAATATGACATCCTTGATGAAGTATTCAGCCTCCGAAATGAGACGCAGCTCCCGCCACCGAAGGAGTGTGTTTTTGGTTGTGAGGGAAAGATTATCTTTTTTTAGCTTCCCAAAGAACCCAGCGTCAAGGGAACAGTGGATGAAGTTTGTTTTTCCAGGGCAGCAACGGAGTTGTGCATGTATGTTTGTTTGTTCCCGGGATTTCGGTGACAAATACTTTGTAAACAAGTCCCAGTTTGGCGCTGGATTTGCAGATTGCGGGTGGTGAGTAAAAGTTAATCAGATGTCTGTGTTTTGTTGGCAATCAGCGCGCAAGTGCATATAATGTAAACAACACGAACGTTTTTGTTCCCTTTTTTTTTTTATAATGATGTCGCAGCTAGCAGACGATCTACACAAAAGCTGCGCGCACTCGTGACTCTTTAGCTCCGCCCACGGCACCGACGGCAGGCACGCCTCCGGGAGCTTGGCTTTTTTCGGAAAGACTCGGTTTAGCGTATCTATCTTTTATAAATATGATAAAACGAAAGACTTTTCAGAGATATGAAGGATGCATTGTTGCTCTATATGTACTCAAGATTAACATGAGAACAGAAACTGTGTGTGTTAATTTTAGAACCCTGAGTTTACAGTAAGTCATTACCAGTCAGTTATTTGCTCATTAAACGTAGCATTCTGTAAAAAAAAAAACAAAAAAAGTTCATCTATGAGCTGTCTGTCACAGCAGGCTAAACAGAAAGCGTAAGAATGTGGGCCATCATGGGTTGTAAAGGACCTTGCAGGCTCTCGTTTTGTGGTGTGCGCTCCGCTTGTGTTTTATATGTCTCGGGTTTGTTTATTTCCCAAAGACCCTGGGTCTCTCAGCACAGAATGTGGTTTTTCTTCTTACTGGCGCTCCACTTGCGTAAAAGAATGTCAGAAATACTACTTCAAGTTTGTTTTGTAAAGCATATCTTCTGTATTGATAAGTCCTTACTATCTCCTGATGTTCACTTGCTTGTTCTCACTCTCTTTGTTTAGCAGTCTGTCTGTTCTTTACAGATTTTTCAGTACTGATTCCAGAGTGGCTCTGATTGAAGTCATCACTCTCCTCACTTTGTCTTGCTCATAAACTCTGGTAAATATGTCACTTCGGTAGAAAAAAGTGAACATGTCCTTTTTTTTTTTTTCCATAAATGTAGAGCATTTTATGTGAAACTTTATAGAGAATGCATGTCCTCAATGTCCTAGTGAAATGCAACCAGAATTTGGACCGACTGTTGGATTCTGCAATGGTCGTCTTCCCGTGGGACACTGTTTACGACAGAGGTTTTTCTAGTTGCGTCCAAAGCAGATGAAGCACTGATTTCCCTTGCTGGAGTCCATCTGGATTCTCTAGCCCTGTGATGGGTAGAGGATGAAGCTGGAGCGAGCTCTCCCTGGGCCTCAGCCCGGGCATCCAGCTGCCTTCATCTGGGCTATATGGAGTTCGTCCAGAGTCTGCCAGGCCAGGAAGTCCAGTACTCCCACTGTGCTCACCTTCTTAAACCCTTCAGACTGCTATCTTTCCACTGCACCATGACTTTAGTTCTTATTGTAAGCTGTTTTCACATTCGGGCTTTGTAGATTTGCTTGAGTAGAAACTGAATTTGATTGTCCTTCCACATGAGCCTTATGAACAGAATTATTCAAAAAGATTCACAAACTCAGAAGATAATTAGTCTAACAGATCCTTCACTGAATGAATTGGTCAGAGCGGTTACCAACTGGTTATTTTAGTGAACACGGGACTCAGTTTTCAGGTTTTGTGTTCATGACCCATGCGGCGTCTAGTGCATTATGCATATTGTTGAAAGTTGTGTGTGTGTTGCTTTCACTCATCTCAATATTCCATGCTATAGAGCATGGCTATTCAAGTAGTTTCATTCAATATAAATGGCTACAACATGTTATTCAATATAAATATTCCACATTTCCACAATCCATGGTAAATTACTACCGTTCATTCATGGTAAATGTTTGTAAGGGTGGTGATTTGGGGATTTAAAAGTCTTCTATCTTCATTCATGGCATGTTTCTCCTGTTTTCCTCATTGTTGGGAATGCTGAGGCTGTTTCATCCGATTTAAAACTAGCTTAATCATCGAGTGTTTTGTGGTTTGTAACCAAGAGGTGTGTGTCGAATTGAAACGTTTCTTACTGGATGTCGCAGCGCTGTTTAATAATGGTGACCGGGAATAAACGCAGCTCCTTTAAGCTTTCGTTCCGTTATCCACTGGCCCGTGCTGCGTAGTTCAAAATAAACTAATGAAACGCCTGAAAACTGCGCTATTTGTTACTGACCGAGAAACGACTTCATATGATTCAGTGACAGCGGTCCGAACGAATCCAAATCGTTTCAGATCATTATGCAGGCGCGTTTGGCCAATTCACGCAAAAGAAATAATCGAGACAAAAGAATGATTCATTTGCGAATGATTGGTATCGCTGGTTCAGTCGACAGAAATATGGGACACACATAATAACTGCTGAAATATTCGCACGGAAAACGTTTTCAGTCGGAGGAGCGTGCATGGTACGAACAATGCAGCTGCAGGCGCCACTGCGGCCACCCAACCCGATCACATGAGAATGTGTATCAATAGTACGTGCGTGTAATCTCTTCGAAAATATACGCCAAAATGAGTTTTGCCGTGCATATGATACGCACTTTATGGCGTGCATATAATACGCTTGGTAGTCTTGGGTAGGATTAGTGGTGTAGGTGCCCACGGGCCAGATGAAGATGATTGGTGGGCCAGACTTGGCCTGCGGTTTGCCAGTTGAATAGCCCTGCTATAGAGACTTGTATAGGTTTTTCTCTTGTTCTGACAGCACACTTTTAAACCCCAGCAATAACAGAGTGAGGGGAACTCGCTCACACATCTCCATTTCACAGGACGACTCGTCAGACAGTACTTGTGTAGGGCCCAAAGAGCTGGCAGATCAAAACCCTTCTTCACATTTCTAAAAAGCACTCCAATATTCCCATCACAGCAGAGAGAGCGAAAACCCTGGAGCGCCCCCCTCCCCAAAAACACGTTGAACAACACGCTGCCCATGTCAGCTCGTGACAGCTCCCACCTCTCATCTGCTCTTCAGCGAGCGAGTCAACTCAGACAGGTTCAGGCCTGGGAGGCTCCGTCACCTCACTGTGTCTCCTAATGCTTCCATTCAGTGTAGTGTCAGGCCTCATGGAAGACTTCATGCCAGCTTCCTGTCTTGTTTCCTTTGGGTTTGGTGTTGAACATTGAGACATGCACTTAAATGGAGAGTTTCATTCTAAAGTTTTACTTAAGAATGAATAAGAACCTGGCTGAAAAGACCAGCATATGTTGAGTTTTGGATTGCTTACTTCCTATATAATATATAAAGTCTATATAATATATAAAGTCTTTGATATAATCCCTTAAACAGTTCTTTAGGGGAAACCGCTAAGTGTTTCATGACAGCGACCCAGGTTTTGCTGTTATAAAGTTCTGTTGTTGCCATGGACACGTCATTTGTTAATACAGGGTATGCTACGTATGTAATTTGGTCAATGTTTATGTGAATAAATGCTTAAATTAATATGTTTATCATATAAAGTGGCCGATCATGTCTTGTAAGACTTGGATTGAACCTGCTCGCTCCGTGTAACACTTAAGGTGAAGTTTTCAAAACATATGTTATAGTAAGGAAAATTACACATAAGGTGCTTTATATAACCAGGCACGGACAAATTCTACTCCAGAAAACAAATGAAAGCATACAAAACTATGGAGGCATACTACTTTTTTGTTAGTGGTTGTATATGCAAGTTGTATTAACTTTTGACAAAGTGGTCACTGCACACACAAGCATTATCCGACTCGGCTCCTCCCGACTGCAGACGCAGGATTACAAGCCACTTTTCCTGCATTTTTCAGACAATTTATTGCATTTTCCCACCTGTTGAATAACAACTTTTGGTACACGATTAAGGCTCCTTGTGGTTTCTTGGCTTGATTGATTAGAGCAACCATGAACGACGCAAAACATGTGCATTTTATACTTTATACTTCCTGCCCTCCATCTGCATTTCACACGTGATGTCATGTGCAAACATACACAGCGCTAAGCTCAATTAACTCAATTACTCAATCTGTCAAATAAAGTAAAATTTTTGCCACCGCACCATTAAGATACATAAGCATTAATTGTGGATCTATGTATTTATTCTTAGAATCTTGCAACTAATAATATATTGCATGTATATTGTATGTATACAATATATTGTATGTAGATGTAAGGATGAAACTATTACATTAAACATGAGTTCTAGGTCGATACATTAAACTCAATGTACTATTGAAATTGATTTCTGGACATTGTAATGTTGTTATTTTTTTTGTGGATTTTTTTATTGCATTTGTACATTTCTGATATAGCCTTGTATTTGCAACACCACCCCCCTCCCCCAACACACCCACTTTTTAAAACAAAGTTACGCCATTGAGATTTAGTGAACATAGAATGACTACTTTGTGACCTCACCTGTCATCAGACATTTCACTGGATACGAGCATGAAAATATTATGTTGGTCTTTTCAGCAAAGCGTTTTTTATTTCTGTTGAGAAATATAAGCAGCATACGAAAAGAGAATGTTGATTTTGTACGTCTTAAGTTTTGGGAATTTGGTACGGTTGTATGAGTGTAAGGTATAGCCCTGTCCTAAAGGAGGTAAGGATGCATTGGTCACGGTGGCTTATCTGAGTATGTGTGTTGGGTGGTTGCGTTCCTTTGATGAGAGAGAGAGACACGCTTTGACCAAATACAGAGCTTCTCTCACTGCTGAACACAATGATCACATTACAGCGACTTCATGTGCCCAGTGTCATAAATACGCACATACTGTTCATGCAAACAAAAACACATGCATGTATTGGCATAAAGTAGCATCTCATTCATTTACTTCTTCATTCAGTCACTGTTTTTCATGTGCTTTCGCCTCTTGTCACTCTAACCCTGAGCCCCCCTCAATTATCTTTCTCTCTCCATTCTTCGTTCTGCAAGATAATACAGCGGAACGCCTTTTTTAATGCATAGCAAAATAACCCTGAAGTAAAAGAAATTCCTTATTTGAGGCAGCTTATTTCATCTGTAATTATAAAGAGCAGTGAAAGGACATTCCGAGCGAGTGGAGTAAACATTCTCTCTCAGCTTCATTAAATTACACCGAGTTGCCAGACGCTCTCATTCCACCCTACTTTTTTTGTTTTTTTTACACGCTGTACCGCACTTGACTGAGCTGAAACCGGGAGGATAATGAAAAAAGGAGGGATGGGACGTGCGCTTGTTCTTCAAAGAGGGCCCCATATCAGCACCCGAGCCAAGGGTCAACAGGGTCGCCCGCCTGCTTGTAAAGCAAAGCACTTTAGAGGCAGGCTGAGTATGTGAGAATGAGCTCTATTCTCTGTGGCGCTGAGTGATTCGAATCCGCTTTCAGCACATACCATCTCAAACAAGTTGTTTTAACGGCTTGGGCTGCATCTGAAATCGCCTATACTTCATTACTATATTATAGTATGTAAAACAGTAGGCAAAACTATTTCCAATAAGATTCCGAAGTGCATATTCAATGGACACTTTGCTATCCAATGAGGCCACAGGAGAGGATTTGTGAATGGCAGTGAAACGATGCAACTGAAACTGGTAGGTCACAGGACAATGACAATATGATGAATGTAGTACGTCCGGATTTTTAACTGTCATGAAGTAATTATTTATTCAAAAGAAGTACCTTCTCAGAGAGTATGAGATTTAGGACACAACCCTGGTTTCGGGACCAAACTTCCCCAAGCCTCTCGTCCTGACCGTTGATGTCGTCAGCACTTTAAAGACCACAGCATTTATCATAATCGTCCTTCTTCGAAGCAGCTCTTGTTCTTAGAGTTTGCCATTTCAACTCCTATTATGCGCCACGCTGTGCTAATTGATGTCATATTTCACTCTGACATTCGGTTGCATCCTTTCGTCCTATCCGTTCCTTTTCTCTCAAAGATTTGAATTGTGTATTTTCCCCTCTGTCAGCTATTTCCTGCAGGGCTATGCTTTACAAGCAAATTCACCTCCTGTTTTCCCCCCAATAATGTAGATCTAGGTGATTTTAGAGTATTTCCCTTTACGTCTGAAAATCACTGCCCGTTTTGATTAAGTTTTGGCTTTTATCTGGTACTACGTGGTGCACCGACAAGCGTCGATGTCCCCCGGCGTGCAACAGTGGCTGTGTATGAAACTGGGTGTGAGATGGCAGGTGACAGGCCCAAATCTTCGCTGACAGGTAGACAAGAAAACCCCCGGAGGGGTGAGACTAGGGAGAAGCGCTGTGCCCCCGCTGTCAGGTGATCGGTACCCAGCGTCGCTCTCATTCCACCTGACCTGTCACCCCTCAGGGGGGCATCCCTTCAAGTCAGTAGCGTTGGAGCTAATGCGCTTTAGCCTTGCTGACTCTAGCAGTGGTAGCGTTATCACCTGGGTTGCACTGAGGCGGTGCGACAGCTATGCCGACCTGGATGTAACTACTGAGCATGTCAGCTTTTTTTTTTTTTTTTTTTTTTTTTTTTTTTTAAATGGAAAGAGAAGCAGGGACAAGATCAAAACGGAAATGGAAAGAAGCTATGAACAAGTGGGTATTTGTTCCAGGGGTGCAAGGACACAGAAACGTTGGCTGTGAACAGGCATCAAAAGTGGCAAGCTGCTTATTTATTAATATCATTGCATACCTTGTCTCTTAAAATATGGATGCATTGTTAAAATGAGGAGAACAAAGAGGGTGAACAAAGGAAAAAAGAATCAGTCTGTTCTGTCCTTGCCAATGGTTGATAGTAATATCCCTTTCTCACCCCTTGTTTGCACAATTCTTCAAACTCAGCCAGACATGGCACTTATGTGTATGGGTCTGTTTTATTGTCATAGGTAATAAGTGCTGTAACAAGTGCCTACACTGCAAAAATAATTTTCTTAATCATTACTTTTGCTTTAAAGCTGAAGGCTTAAATTTTGTCAGTGATAATCATATAGTTTTGATTAATATATTTCTTATTTGTTTAATATACTTCAGTATACACTACTGTTTTTTTTAATGTTCTTAAAATAAGTCTCTTATGCTCACCAAGGCTGCATTTTTTTTAAATCAAAAATACAGTAAAAGAAAAAAAAAAAACAGTAATAGTGTGAAATATTTTTTCTATTTTAATATATTTTAATATGAAATTTATTCCTGTGATGGCAAAGCTGAATTTTCAGCATCATTACTCCAGTCTTCAGTGTCACACGATCCTTCAGAAATCATTATAATATGCTGATTTATTGCTCAAGAAGCATTTCTTATTATTATAAATGTTGAAAGCATTGCTGCTTAATATTTTTGTGGAAAATGTAATACTTTTTTTTTTTTTTTTCCAGAAAGTTCAATGAACAGTGTTTATTTGAAATAGAAAACTTTTGCAAAATTATAAATGTCTTTTGATCAATTGAATGTGTCCTTGCTGAATAAAAATTAAATAAAAAAAAAAATATTAAAAAAAAAAATCTTACTGACCCCATTCATTGTTTTAATGATATTGTTAGTGTCTGTTATGATCACAGTAAAATAGGTGAATTTCTTTCATAGTTTCTTTTGATATTTTATATGAATGATATCTTTATTTCTCTCTACCTTAAACTTCTCAACCGAGTATTTCACCAACCAGCCTTGGCAATCTGCTACGAAAAGCCAGTCATCGGGAACACGCATCATAGGTATTTGTGTGCGGTATTCAGAGAAGTCCATTTTCTTAGGATAAGTAAACAGAGGCAGCATAGAAACCGCAGGTGCTGGCAGCCAGGATGAAGGACACTCAGGCTTTGTTCAAAGAGCTAAACAAACAGAAATTGGAGCTGTCATCAGAACAGTGTGGAGAAATCAAAGCTGCCTTTTCCAGACAAAATAAAACCGTGATGTGTCTCATCTCTGGTCTGAAACAGTTCCAGCTGGGAGTTGAAATGCATTGTTTGTGAATAGTGATCTAAATTCTACTCCGCTTTTGTGTGTGAATGGGATTAGATTTTAAATCTAGAGAATGTAAAGTTCAGCACGTGTGACACCGCAAGTACTGTGACTTGTTGAGAAGAAAAATGTTATTACTTTTCTACAGAAAATGCACAATTCTATTTTCTGCTTTGTTCTGTTCAAAGGCAGGGTTTATAGGGTCAGTGATGGTCAGTCCATGTCTTAACAGTCCAGATTCTTTTGGATATTATCAACAGGTGTTTTGTACAGGTGTGTATGGCTACTTTGCATCTCTCAGCATCCAAGTGAGGTGGTTTTGAGTGAGTGATTGTGTTTGTTGGTGTCAAAATGTGTGTGAACTGGGACACATGACAGGATGCTGAAAGATCAAAGTGAGCAGGATGTTCTGAGCATGTGACATTAACCTCAATTCACAGTGGTAGGAACATTTTCCACTGAATTTTGTTTTTCCATCGTAGACAATTCTGGCTTGGCTTGACTGAAGAAAACGTATGTGACAAAAACATGTTGTTGGAAGTATGTAGCAGATGTCTGAAGTCTCTGTGAGGGTAAATGAAGACCGTATCAGTGGACACAGGAACAGTTTTTGATCATAATCCCATTCATCCCTCACATGGCTCTTCCTCCCAACTCTTGCCCAAGTTTATAGTGTGTATATGTTAGGTTGATGTCTGAAGGCAGGAAAACACAATGCATGTTTGAAGTATGTGTTGGTGTGTGTGTGGTTTTAGGGGGAGATGGCGGTCCCGTTCTCTCTTTTCCTTGAGCTGTGGCTTATCTCTCAGTGTAGAGCTGTCTAGAGCCTTCCATCCGCTCTGAACTTGAGGCCAACTGGCGTGGCCGTCGTGCCGCCCAGAGAGACTTGCACACACTGATGCAGACCTTGAAGGAACACACTTGCAGCTCTCCTTTTTACACACACACACACACATGCAAAGGCCTAACAGGCTCTTTCAGATTCTGTGCTGTTTCTGCCACTTCCCATGATGCACTGCAGGGCCTGGACACACGCTGGAGCATGAAGAGAGAAAGAAAGAAAGAGACAGAGAGAGTTAGAGGTCAAATGTCCTCTGGGTATGATGTGGCTCCTGTCTCACCCAATCAGATTCTCAGAATCGAATATTTGTGCTGTTGTGACAATGCAAACACGAGAACATTACCATACACACACAAACACACACACAGATCCACACATCTTTTTTTATATAACATACAGTAGAGAACTTTACATTGATTTTTATTTTGAACTTGAGATTTTTATGTTATACCATACGTTTTAAAGTTGTAGACATAGATTAACATTCACATACGTAATGCTAATATATTGCTCTATGGAGAAAATGAATGGAATTTAAAAAAAAAAATGTAGGGTCTTTTTAATGTTCTTTTATGCTCACCAAGACTGCATTTGTTTGATCAACCTGGTACTAGCAAGGTCTACCTAATAAAGTGGCCGGTGAGTGTATGTATAATATGCAATTTTTTTTTCATACCTTTGTCTTAAAGGGTTAGTTCACCCAAAAATGAAAATAATGTCATTTATTACTCACCCTCATGTCGTTCCACACCCGTAAGACCTTCATTCATCTTCGGAACACAAATTAAGATATTGTTGATGAAATCCGATGGCTCAGTGAGGCCTCCATTGAGAGCAAAGCCAACTCTCAAGGTCCATAAAGGTACTAAAAACATATTTGAAACAGTTCATGTGAGTTCAATGGTTCTATCTTAATATTATAAAGTGACAAGAATACTTTTTGTGCACCAAAAAAACAAAATAACGACTTTTCAGCAATATCTATATGGGCGATTTCAAAACACTGCTTCATGAAGCTTCTGAGCTTTATGAATCTTTTGTTTCGAATTAGTGATTTGGATCTCCTATCAAACAGCTTAACTACTGAAATCACGTGACTTTGGCGTTCCGATTCACTGATTCGATTTGTAAAAGCTCTGAAGCAGTGTTTTGAAATCGGCCCATATAGATATTGTTGAAAAGTCTTTATTTTGTTTTTTGGCGCAGTATTCTTGTCGCTTTATAATATTAAGATAGAACCACTGAACTCACATGAACTGTTTCAAATATGTTTTAGTACCTTTATGGACCTTGAGAGTTTGAATGGCTTTGCTCTCAATAGAGGCCTCACTGAGCCATCGGATTTCATCAACAATATCTTAATTTGTGTTCGGAAGATGAACGAAGGTCTTACGGCTGTATAATGACATGAGGGTGTTAATAAATGACATTATATTCATTTTTGGGTGAACGAACCCTTTAATGCTTCATGCATGTCTTTTTCTCAGATTTTCAAATACATTTTTTTTTTGCTTCAAATGAAGGTCCCTAATGTTGTGATTAATCTTGGAGCTGGTTGATTTAGTTCATAGCTTAGAACACTTCATTGAACAATCTTTTCATTGAGAAATCCCTACAGAAAAAATTAATGGGGAAAAAATGAGCTAACTTAGAAAATTAGAAAAACCACAGCTAATATTAGAAGTGGTCCTCAGGGTAAAAAAAATAATGATTGTTTTCAAACAGGTTTCTCAAACACCGTCCTGACTTGCCATTGGCCAGGCAAACAGACCCATGCCAATGTAACACTGTCAATCTGGTTGGGTTGCTCAGAGAATTTTTTTGATACAGAGCCACCGTGAACGCCTACAGATACTTACTTTATAGTTGTCTTTTCAAATTAATCTAGATTAGAAGAAAGTATTTTTAACTTCGAAAAGATTATACACTTCAGCATTCAACCCAGTTCCCTCAGTCTGATCTGGCCTGTTAGAGAGGTTTACTTAAGCTCAGATTGAACACAGAACACACACAAAACCCTGCAGCATTCTGCTTAAACCAGAGCATGGAGAAGAGAAGGAGACAGAGAGAGAAAGACAATCCATACATGTGTTTAGAATCCTGATATACAGGAGGATCAGCCATCTATCTTCACCAGACAGATTTAGGACACTAGTCAATCAAAAATCCCCAAAACATGCAACAATAAATAAGTGAAATAAAACCTGAAACTGATCCATCTGAAGTTGCACAGCTCTGACCTGTCTCGCTGACCTTCCTCTGTAGCTCATGTCTACCGATATGCAGCTGGGCTTCTGTTTTAACATCTGAGAGTCAAACTAGTGTGAGCAAAGGCCACAGAGTGTCTGATCCAATCCTCTTACACATACACACATGCACACACCAATACACACATCAGTAGAGCGGGCAGACGGTCGTCGCCTGCATCCTGCTGAGGGGACATTAACTGCCATGTGAACTTTATTAGAGAGCCCTGCTTTAATTATCAAAAGCCATTCAGATCTTTGTTTGTTATTTGAGCCCAGCCTGAGAAGAAAGGGTACAATATCAGGCCGTGGTCATGCCCTTAGGGTAGAGGGCAGTCAGTTGGGTAAAATATATGTGTGTGTGTGTGTGTGCCCGGAAGTTAAAGCCAGGTGTGCTTTAGTGTGAAGTGCAGTAGTGTAGTGGAGTGACCCTCTGAGAAAAACAGAGAGGTTCATTAAAATGAGATGCGACTGCCACTGCTGTCACCAGAGAGAGCTGGGAAAACAAACAAGCCTTCCAAATCACTCTCTCTCTGGGTTTGTTCCAAAACCTGGTAAACTGCATACCTAGACAGCATTTTAAAGCATCATAAAGTATGCTATTCCACATGTTATTCTGCCTTTTAAGAAACATTGTTTGGCACAATTGTATTGCAGATGCACTGTAATTGTCACATTATGTGTCCTTTTTTATCAGCATTGAAATTTTAGGTTAAAATTTATCTGAATGGATTCGGGAAAGTATATATGGGTAAGTGGTCAGTATTCCACAATTTTTAATCCCTTTTTTCCTTTACTTTTTGCTGCCTTCATTTATTTGAAATAGTCCTGCAGTGTGACACATTATTCCATTTTATTATCTCATAGAAGTGGTGTGCAAAAAAAATTCTTTCTAAAATAGTTAAAAACTCTGTATTCTTCACACACAATCCCAGAATTCATTGTGACAAACGTAATGAGAAATTCAAGATGCATTCGCGTGAAATTTATAATATAAAAATATATTTATAATTTAAAAAAATATATACTTACATTGTATTCAATACTGAAAAGTATTAGTTCAAATATTTTTAAAACATTTAAAGGGTTAGTTCACCCAAAAATGAAATTCTGTCATTAATTACTCACCCTCATGTCGTTCCACACCTGTAAGACCTTTGTTCATCCTCGGAACACAAGTTAAGATATTTTGATGAAATCCGAGAGTTTTTTTATCCTTCATTGAAAGCAACGAAATTACCACATTCAACGTCCAGATAAGTATTAAAAACAGTGGTTCAACCTTAATGTTATGAAGCAACGAGAATACTTTTTGTGCGCAAAAACAAAACAAAAATAATGACTTTATTCAACAAATTCATCTCTCCCCTGTCATTCTGGAACGCTATTTTTTTATTGCAGCGCTTCCAGGTTCTACGTCCATACGAGCAGAGCCAATACTGAGCCGCCGTTTGAACGTAGAATTTCATTGCTTTCAGTGGAGGATAAAAAAAACTCTCAGATTTTATCAAAATATCTTAATTGGTGTTTTCTGAAGATGAACGAAGTTCTTACGGATGGATTTGGAATGACATGAAGGTGAGTAATTAATGACAGAAATTTCATTTTTGGGTGAACTAACCCTTTAAATCTACTTACATTTCTAACTATTGTATTCAATATTGATCAGTGCAGTATATTTTTAAGCTTATGACAGTATCACATCATTGTTTTAGCAATATGCTAATGGAAAAATCAATTATAGGTCAAGTCTTGCTGTACGTGTTGCATGTGAGGTTGCTGCTTATGAAGACTGTTTCAAATTAGATTGAGGTTCTGTTTCAGTTAGGATGTTGTCTATGTAGAGCTTCTTGTCTTTCTTTTATTCGCCCCTTGCACCTTCTTTTTGGCAAACCTTGCCACTGAGAGAGAGAGTCAGTCTATTTGGTAAACCATTTATAAGCTTGAATTCAATCATACTGCCAAAAAAATAAAAAATAAAATAAAGAATCCAAAACCCCCAAACAAACAGAATCTAGTCTCTCTCTCCTCTGAAAACATGTCCAGCACTAGTCAGCAGCCCCTGTTATCCACAGCAGCATGTGTCATTGAAACACAAGGATTTATGATTGCATATTTAATTGATTTAATACAGAAAATTAGGGAGGAAAGCAGCTTACGCTCTTCCGCTATCTGCTCCAGGGGGGAAAATATATAAATAAATACTGTCCCAAATAATTACAGCTGCTGTTTGGTAACACCCCCACCCCACAACCCCCTTCTAGTGCCAATTAAGCAGAGACCCAAAATACCAGGCCTTGTAACAGGATTAACTCAGTATGTTTAAGAGGTAGAGGAAATAATTAGTCTTATTGCTGATAACAGTAATCAGGTTAACGGCCATGTCTCATTATGGGCTCCGGTCCTGGTATTCGCTCTCCTATTGTCCCTCTTTACTTCCATCCTTCTCTCTCTCCTTAAACACTTGATGTTGTGTATTATGTGTGAATGCTGATGACCATTTCCAATTGGGATGTTAAAATAACATCATTCATAGCACCAGTGTTGTAAAACTGCTAAAAATAGTAACTTTTTTAATTGGAGTTTTATAGAATCTTGAATATATAGCCACTATGAATAAATGCAGCACCACCTTCAAGGTAATGTAAACACTCTATGAAGTATACTTAAAAGGAAAGCATTGTGAATGCATTAGCACAACATCACGTTCTATGTAGCCGAGCATCTTTGTTGCCCTTCCCACCTCGCCACTTTCTTTTTCCTCAGATCAATAAGCACAGCTAAGCATGGGCCTGCAATCTGCTTTAAATTAGATAAAATATTCTTTCAAGTGACTGTTAAATTGATCTTTTTAGCTAACACTCAGCCGAGAGAAGGGGAAAAAAGCCATCAGTGAGAGCTGTTATTGAAATAGGCAGCAAAATGTATTCGAGACAGACGATTCCAATCTATTCTTGTCTGCTTCAGACATTGATGCGCGTGGAACCGAATAATATCGAGCAGTGGAATATCTGTAAACAAACTGTCAAAGTAGGAGAAAAGCACATAGTGAGATAATCATTTTAATATATTCTCGCAAGAAATGCAGCAGTTTGTTGTTTTGGATATCCAGTTTTGGCTTTTTAGGAAGCAGGAAGGCTTTAGATGAAAACCTTGTCTAATTTGGGAGGGGGTGAATTAAATCTGGAGTTGCATTAATGGTGTTTCAACAGGATGAGGGCAAATCCAATCAAATCTCTGTAATCCGGTTTGCCAGGGTGAGGCTGGCACCTCTGGGATTTGCTTTAAAATCTCTTGCCCATCAGTGTGCCACACAGCTGGTCTGGAATCACAGCAGATGGACCGAAAGTGTTTTTCGTTCAGGATTACACATATGCCTATAACATATTGGGTCATTTGAAAAAACGCTTTCCTGTTCTGCTTTCGATAAATTAAATAAAGCAGATGATGTCTGTTTTCAGATGCAACAGACTTAAGCTCTTTCTGTCCACCTCATAACTGCTCATAAGTTCTCAGGCAGTGCTTCCTATTTTCTTTTTTCTTCTTTCTGCACTGCATCACTGTTCTGACTGTCTGAGCCCAGGCACCGAAAGCCTCCGGCCCCAGGACGTCACTCACTCTTTAGGGTGAGAAACAGGCGTGAAGCTAGAGGTTAATATCCATGACTAGGAGATGAGAGATCTGCTGTGGCTGAACAGGACAGAGAGGCTCCACAGACTGACAGGAGCAGCATAAAAGCTCCTCACCTTCCTGCAGTGGGGCGAATCCAGGCCAGGAGGGCAGTAGACGAATGCTAATGCACCATGACAGTCCTCTGTGTCCATTGCTGCCCCATGATGCCCTGTGAGGCTGAAGACAAGACTGGGATGATTGTGTCAAATCCCATTTGAAGGTACCATGGGAATCCCACAGTTGGTTTATAGAATAAGCCAATATCATCATGTCAATGTTTGTGACATCTAAGGTATTTGTAGTTGCAGTGTATTACTGTAAAGGTGCGCTCACATTAGCGAAATTTTATGGACAAAAAAGGTCCATTGTCAGTATAGTGTAGAGAAGTATATCACCTTTCTCAAACCAGAAAGCTTTCTGTTGGTCAATGCAGCAAGTCTGTGTGGCAGGCTTAAACCCTTTGTGAAATCTCTGTGTGGAAATCTTTTGCTCTCACATAGATTTCCATTGAAATGACTGGATTTCACTGGATACTGAATTGGAATTGGAATTCTATCAACAGGAAGAGGAAGTTACTGAATTATAATTCAAAGAAATCCATCCATCCATCCATCCATCCATCCACAATTAATGTGGTTTTGAACCATTCGAGTGCAAGAAGACATAAAAAGAGAACTCAGTTCAGCACTCGTGCGCTGTTTTCTGTGCTGTGCACATCCAGAGTGTGCGTACAAAAAGCTGACTCTTATATAGTGCACTAATACTGAATTGAGTTCTCTTTCACATCTTTTTGTGCTTGAACAGACAAATACACACAAAATTATGTCAAAATATCCTTGTAAACACAGTCTGTTATGTCTTAAGTGAGCGTAAACAGTTGAGAAAAAAAATGCATGTGTAGCAGTATATTAGATCCATTAGGTCTTAAAGTGACAGCAGCCGCCGTCAGCTGCCGTCTGTGTCATTACTGTTAATCAAAGAACAAAAGAAAATCACTCACTGATCTTGACTGAATAACTTTTGTAACTTTGAGGATTAATTTGTATTTTATTCATAAAAGGTACATTTTACATTTGATTTCAATTTCTGAATTTGCTTATTTCTTCTTACTGTATTACTGACTGTATACTTGTCTTTAATAATGTTTGAAATTTATTAGTCTAGTTTATTAGTTAGTTGTTCTTTAGGCTGCTGAGGCCCCGTTTACACTAGTGCGTTTTTGTTTTAAAACGGCGTTTTAAAATGAAAATGATCCTCGTCTACACTGGTGTTTCCACAGTGTTTCAGAAACGATCTCCGTCTACACTACACGACTGAAAAGGCATGTCACATGACTGTTTAAGCACACTGGGCATGCGCGTACAAGTGTAAACAGTTGCCTCTTGCGCATGTAGGCAGCTGCAGTATTAAAAATATCCTGAGTTTAACTGCACAATGGCTGCAAAAAATGACAACAAAGCCAAAGATTACAGTTTAGTCTCCATGCTATTGTTTACACGGTCGTCAAGGATACGCAGAGCGAATGTGGGCAGCCATGCCATCGATTTCAAAAGTCTCCGTTTTGGTACGTTTACACTGAAACGCAACCCCGGCGTTTTCAAACTAAAATGGGCTCTGCAATAAGAATCAATAAGAATCGGAATTGATAAGCAGAATCGGAATTGGAATCAGAATTTCTAAAATTCAAATGATACCCAACCCTAGGCACAAGCTACCTAATCTTGTTAATGTTGCAGGTAGGCAAGCTGTGAGGTGACCAGCCAAAAGAAAGTGCCCAAAACTTGCATTATACTGATAATAAGATGGTTTAACAAGTTATTTAAGCTCATTATCAGCTAAATCAGCTAAGCTTGTACTTTTTTAAAGAGGCACTAATGCAGGGTAGCAGGGCATGCTGCTATTACTGAGTAGTAAGCTGTATCATGTCTCCAGCTCTATCATCTCCCCCCTTTTCTCTCCTAAGTTAATTTCTGGTGCCTCCTTGGGTCATTACCTGTATGTAACCTCAGTGAGTATCAGTGAGGGAATATGCTGATGGTGTTTAGAGTCAACCTCACTTAGCC
This sequence comes from Ctenopharyngodon idella, assembly GCF_019924925.1. Classification (NCBI taxonomy): domain Eukaryota; kingdom Metazoa; phylum Chordata; class Actinopteri; order Cypriniformes; family Xenocyprididae; genus Ctenopharyngodon; species Ctenopharyngodon idella. The sequence continues at coordinate 20,144,458 of NC_067235.1, read as the reverse complement.
TTGTTCCAGTACCACCACACTCCGCAATATCGATAACGAGAACACAAAAAAGGTTTTGCCCTCGGTTTAATTAAAAGAATTAAAGACCTTGTTTCTACGTTGTAGCTGTGCCTGGCAGATCAATCCTCACCTGAATTGTTTCTAGGTGCTGACTAATTGTTTCACACGGTAATGGCCGGATCAAAGCACCTCTGCCTTAATTGGTAGAACAGAGAATGAGACAGATAGCTGCATTAGAGGAAGCAAAAGCAATTGTAGTCATCAGAGAGGCCTATAACAGGATTGTGGTGAGCCAGCGAAATGATATAGGCATGCTAAACCTACTTTTCATGTCAGTGATTTTTATATACATGAACATAAGTTTTATTTAAAAAACATTCCGAACCCAAACTTTTGAACGGTAATATATATATTTTTAAAGAAGGTATTTACAAAGTGGTTTGCAGAGGATATTATGTAGTGTGTAAAAAGTGAGTGAGTATTGCTTTGGAGAACTTAGAAGAAGTTTGACAGTGGCAGATTCAAAGTATGATGATAAGCGTTAGCATAGCATAATCAAGTAAATATCCTTGATGGAAATGGTGAGATTCATGGAGCTTGATTGGTGATGTTACTTGGGACTGGAAAAATGGTTGTAATCTCTCTCCACTTTATATGTCTGAAGCGCTATTGATCCCTCCTGCAATCATGCTAGAAAACCACTTGCCGTATTCATTATTGAATCCACCAGCCTCTGCAAAAGCAGGATGAGTGTGTTTAATGAAAGGAAACAAAGGCAGATGGGGTGCAAAGCACACTTGCCAATCACCATACTGTGTGATAAATAAGCAGAGAAAGGAAGAGACAGAGTTGAGGAGAATTAGCTCTTCAGAGCTGGTCCGTGGGGCGAAGTGGCTGATGCAAGCCCAGTGGCTCCTCCTGAAATCCTCCTCAGGCCCAGGCCCAGACCCTGGGCTGAAGTGAAAGCTTCCCCCTTAGTTTGATGCATCTCGCTCCGTAAAGAAACCTCCCGTCTCCCCTCCCTCCCCAGCACATGGTCTCCACTCGCTGGTGAATCACTCGCTCTTCCTGCTGGTTTTTGCTATTATTCAAAGCTTGTTGTGCTGCCAGTGTTCCCGAAGGCAAACGCACATCAATCCTGACTAATCCCGCTCTCTGTAGAATGAAGATAAATAACACGCTGCTCTCTCTCCCCCCTTTAATACATGTTAAATGAAGTGTGCCGTCTGCAAGTTTTTTTCTGGCAAAAGTTAAAGGCCCAATACATTTATTCTTAAAACGATAGGCAAATATATTCCCCATTCTGGAGGAATATGTAGAGCAGGTGTGCAATACTGAGCAGTTCAATTTGCTATTAGCTTTCGAAATTTTTTGTGAGCAAACAATTTAGCCATGAAGGAGAACCAGAAGTATGCTAATACTCGCAAGCTTTTAATGAGGATTTTGCAAGGCTGTCTGTGTATGTATTTATTTATTTATGCAAATATATTCCCTTTGCTGGAGGAGTATGTAGTGCAGGTGTTTAACATTGAGTTCGTTCGTTCGGTCATTCATTCCCCTGATATTATTTTTATGTGTCTATTATCTTTTTTTGGAGGACTTAATTAATTGTGATTAATTCAAGTAAAAACATTATGAAATTATTTGATGTACATTTTTAATCGATTGACAGCCCTGAATTTAAAGGATTTTTTCTGGGATAATTTAGAAGTTGTGAGTGAAGGTTCATTTATTCATCACGTTGCTTTTTATTAAGACTCTTACGTCCTTGATGGAGGTGTTTAATATTAATAGGACAAATTATAAAACTTAAGAGAGCTTTTAATGGTCTCGTTGCAGGGACCTGGAGACCTCTTCTAGAGCATTAGTCTCTGTTTCTCGCTCTCATTCTCTTCTTCTCCCATCCTTTTCTCTTTTTCTATTCCATTGTCACTAGAATGTTTTTGAAAGCAGTCAGCTTCTGTTGAATACGTTAGAAGTCCAATTTAATCAAGTACATTTAGACATCAATATTTGAGATAATAGACCCTATAATGGACCTTTATCAGAGTAGACACCGTATTTGATTTGATGTGAATGAAGACAAGGCTGTGAGAGATCGATGTTCGCTCAACATTTGGTGTTATAGTGTACTTAGATGCAGACCATTAGGTCAGTGAAAGATTAAAAAAAATTATGTATTTTTACAAATGTTTAAACAATACATTCTGGAAAACATGAGTTTTGTATATTTTAATTGTGACCGTTGAATGGACAGTCCCTGGCCTTGAGGAAAAGAGAAGAGAGAATGAGATTCAAATAGAGATAAATGGGTATAAGGTTGACTACACAGGTAGACGCATTATTTAAGGCGACTTGCCTGCAAGCACACGGGCATTAAAAAAAACATACTGTGGAGCGATAGCACTCCTCTACATGATTCATTGAGCTCCACACAAATGTGTGACTTCATTGTCCCTACTGATGTCCATTCACACAGGGATTGAGATATTTACCCTGGATCCCAGTAGGATAGAATCTTATTAATGCCGCCCATTAGTAATGTTGTTGTTAATGCGGCAAGTGGTCAGTTCCAGGAGGAAGCTTCATTAGCATAATTGCTGTCTCTCTGCTTCTCATTATTGACACAAACACACTTCCTCTGTCTCTTCCTCTCTTTCTTCATCTACTTTCTCCCATTGATGTCCTGTTCAAATAAATGTTCTATCCTTGCTTCTGGAAGTATTCATAAATATTTTTTTAAATGAGTGTTTCTTCAACTTCGGGCACATTTATGTCCCAGGGGTTGATTTTTATTTAAGCTAATCAAATTCTTTTTTTCTTCTTACTTTATTTGAAGGTCACATTGCAACTGTCTTGGAAAGTTTTTACCATGCCTTCTGCTTTTCAGATGCACATTATGTTTAGATTTTAAACATTTTGGAATAAAATAAAACTTTTGTCTTGCTACTGCTTGTTAAGGCTAATTGCATTTATTGCATCATAGATATACATAATTAATTTTTTTTTTACTTTTTAAAAAAAAATTCCAAAAGTTTACAAAATAGATGACAATGTCAGTGCATAGCCTGCTTGAGATGAGAACATAAAGACGCAAAGAAGCAAGGCAAAATCACTTCTAAGCAGATTATATTATTATGTAATTTCCAGTCAAGCTGTAATTTTGTTGTATTATGCAAAAACTGTGAAAATATTATTTAATTGCATGTATTAAGGATACATACATGAAATTCGCCTTAGCAAGACAAAGGAGCCGGGCCATTTTATTACAAAAATGTTCAAAATGTAATTTCCATCATCATCTTTTTTTCCACAACATAACACTATCAAACACAATACATAATTTTTAGATATGATGAAAATGTCAGTGAGTTTCAACAAAAATTACAGCATTCTCCTGTAACTTGTCCACTTTTGAAAATTAATGTTGGACAAATTTGTTACAGTTTAAAAAGTGCATTTCAAGAGAGATTTATTCAATTATATTTAATATTATATTAGATTATATTAAAGAGAGGACCAAAAGTGGCCACAGTTGAAGACGATTATGTTTCATTTCAAGATGTGACATTGTATTCCTTGCTGATTTTTGTGTATGTGTGCATGAAAGTGTGTGTGTGTGTGTGTGTGTGTGTGTGTGTGTGTGTGTGTGTGTGTTAGCACACGCTGAGTCACAGTCATGAGCTTATGAGCTGGATGAGAGAAATCTCACGACATGGCAGCAGGTTCTAGTTAGATTACACACTGTAATTGGCTCATCACCCACGTTTATGTAACCTGTACACTGCAAATGACTCTAGGTGATGGAACATTGCATAGAATATAAAGGTTTAATTACAACTTACATTAGTCAGAGTGTGTATTGGCATATTTTACTTAGTTAGGTGCTTAAAAATAAACCGACGAAATGCGAACAATCATTTTACTGATCAGAGACTGGATTTGCAATGCATTAAACTTCTGTTATGTTTTATACATCATGTTAAAACAGAATACTAAGTGTGAAGGGTGCGATTTGATCAGCTTGAAATATGTTATGGTATTGTTTGTTAATTTCATTTTTAATCCTTCCCCACAGGCTTGGTTACATCAGCAAAGATGGAAAGTTTTTCATGCACAATTATCACTGCAGATGTTTATAAGGATAGTACAGTAAATGGGGTCAAATTTGATATCATGCTGTCCTTTTGATCTTGTCAGTGAGTAGAGATGGACAGGTTTGAAAATGGGAGAAAGCTGACGAAAAGGCAAGGCAACAAGTGAAGACGTGTGAATTTGAGTCTTGCTGCTGAGATCAACACTGGTGCATATTTCCTTTCTTCCCCTTCTGCACGTCCACTCCAGGACCTCCAGTACCCATCTGTCCTCTCGAGAGAAACTTTTCTGCACCATCTATCATTTCAGACAAACATCTAGCCTGTGGACAACTTTCTGAAGTCTTTGTTTTAAGCGAAACTTCGTCTCCCTCTGTTTCCCTGTAGCATCTCAGAAGCTAGACAGCTTCAGTCAGAGCGTGAGAGGAGAAAAGAGCAGAGGAGTGAAGTAAACAACTTTATCACTGGAAATCCGATTGGAGAGCTGGTTTGAGTGGTTGCTTCTTATCTAGCTGCCTCCCAGCAGTGAGATCCTTTAAACAAGCGGAGGGAGACTCGGGCTTTCGATTAGAGCCTCACCACGACTTGAATTTCATAAAGCTCTGCAGTTTTTGTCAGATATCTTGGAGCCAAAGTGAGAGGAATGTAAAAAAGAAGTGAGTGCTAAAGAAACGGGAGAGTGGGAGAAGACAGGGATGCATAGGGAACAGAGAAGAGGTGACGGGGGCAGAGACGGAGGCTTCCTTAATCATACTTCAGATCCCAGAGTGAGAACTCAACACCAGCATCTAATCTCCAGTCTCCACAGGCCCTGAAGCCTTGAAGTCACACTTCTTGCACTTATAAAAGAATGACACAATGGAGAGACAATGAAACCAACTCAAAATTTGAGGTAGACTTTGACAACTTTCACATGATTCTGTTCTCCTGTAGGAAAGGAAGCCATTGTGGCTGCTCAGTGAGATTAGGCCAGATTTATCGATTCTCACAGTCATTGTTTGGCTTCTCTTCGCAAGTTGTTCGCTTTTTGAAATCGCCACCATTCCCAAATCCACAGCCGGCTTAGCGTTCTTTATTTAGCCGATTTTCATAGCCATTTATGCAAACAAAAAGACAAATCTTCTGCTTTGATCACCGAGCCATGTCTTTGCTCTTCAGGGATGCAAATTGAGCCGCGTTGTGTGTTTAGTTAAGTTGGGGTGGGGATGGGGGGGTTGGATGGGAACAGTCTTATTTTAGTATTAATTATAAACTATTATAGTATTTATTAATATTTTGAATTATTTTCAGTTTTCTTTTTAATTTTAGTAAATTTTATTTGCTTTTATTATTTCTGTTAGTTTTTATATTTCTGTATATCTTTAATTTATTTTTATTTACAAGTTTAGTAATTTTAATACTTTAACTTATTTTCTATTTTTAAACTTAAACAAAACTAGAAATTTAATGTTTAAGTTTTTATTTTAATTTTCAGGTTTGGTAATTATAGTACTTAAACTTATTTCAGTTAGCTGCCAAGGCAACATTTCTAGTTTTTGTTTGTTTTTTAAGTATTTCATCTAATATTCATATTTTATTTTAATTTATTTTAGCTTTTAAATTATCAAAAATAATTTTAATAGTTTTAGTTAACAATAACAACACTGGTTGGGTACTTGTGTTTGTTTTGGTACATGGGCAAATCCTCCATCAGACGGTCAGAAGGGGCAACCCCGAGCCTAATTTGCGGCGCAGCTGTAGGTATCTTTCATCTCTTCCGAATATGCACAGATCTGCTTTCTCTTCATCTTCCAGTGTTTGAAAACATTGGCATTTATGTGCCCATGTGTGCGTCTGCTTTTTGTAGACTAGGCCAGCGGGTGTGCCAAGGTCCCGTCCAGCTCTGTGTGCCACTTCTTAACAGAATCACTTGAGTGGAAAATCTAGACACAGAGGGGAGTATTTCACCTGAATGGGACATGGGAATGTTGGCGGTGGAGCTCCACGATTTCCCCGCGGGGACTCCGGGGGCCGGATGAATGGCTGGAAGTTTTTCAGGATTTGCCACTAAGCTCAACCAGACCAGCGTACGCTGACTCGTTCCAGCATGGCACTTCTCCATTCAAAGGAGAGAGTGTAGCCTCAACAGGGGTTAAAGACAAATACAAGCACATTCAGCCTTGAGGAAATTAGCTTTCTTAAGAGCACACAAGCCCTCCTTTGGTTTCTGAGGGCTTTAGGTCATTATCTGTGTCTATAATTGCCATCGTTAAGTTGGAATGATGTTTTGGCACAAATCCTGCACTTTACATGTTTTCCATCATTTATTTTATTTTTTTATTTTTTTATTTTTTTTGTAGTGCGCTATGCATGAATGATGGAAGGATCCACTTTGTTTGTTCTCATGTTGGAGCATCATAAATCTAGCCAGACATATGATTCGCTAATGAATAATGAAGAGCAAATCTCTCTCTCACTCTCTTTTTCAGTCTCTCTCTCTTCTGTTGTTCTCTGTGGAAACATTGAGGCCTGAAATGCACATTTCAACAAAGAACAGCAATTATGCTCCTCATTTGCATGACTTAACATGCATTTGCATGTGCTTGCGCAGAACGCTTTGTGCGTGGCCTGTGTTTAACACGGCAGAACGTGGAGCCGTTAACAAGCTTTATCCTGAGACCGAGCCTAATGGTCGACAGCCCTGCTGGAAGTTTAATGAGTCTTTGCTCACAAACATAGTGAGATGTGGACGGACAGATGGAGAGACAGACAGAGACGTTTGCTTGAAGACTTGCATACTCTAAGTAATGTAAATGCAACCGCTTCTTGGTTTCCATACACTGTTTAATGTAATCATTAGCAAATTTCAAAATGAATATCCATTTTTTTGTCTGGTGAGTGGCGATAAAAGTGTAGTGCTCCATTATTTTTTAAAATAGCATACCACCAACACTACACCTAAACCTACCCGATAGTGTTAACAAAAGCAAATGTGACATAAAAAGCATCCGTAATCGTGCCATTTTAGATTGTTTTGATCTGTCATCTTTGAGCTCTTTTCCTGTGACTTGTTTTTCTCTGGATTCGTACCCAAGGCTTCCTTATCCTAAGTCCAACTCCGTATCAGCTGAGCTACCGAGCAAGCTTGTTATGTCAGAAAAGCGAAACATAAGGAGCTGGTTAATCAATCCAAAGTCCAAAATATATTTGTGTACAATTCGTGCACTTTAGTAAAAAGCGTTTTGAAGTCATAACGTAATGTTGTGCAAGGAGACGTTAAAACAAGTCTTTATTAATCCATAATCTAGCCCTGTAATCGTAACTGTGTATGAAAACGATTAAAAGCGCTTGCTGTTTTACTGCCTCTAGTGTTCATTTCTGTTGGAAACTGCAGTGATATGTACATATTGGTACGTATTTTTGAGACTCACGAAAACGTTTCCAACAGGTACGTCTTTCCATGAGACCAGGTTGGTCCATTTAGTCCAAACCTGAGAAGCTCCAGTTCCCATCCTGTACAAAAGCTCCCATTTCTTCTTCAAGCTTCACGATATCGACGTAATGAAACCACATACACTGCAGCACAGAACCTCTGATTGTGGCTTTTTTAAAGAAATTTCCTGGCATAAATCATAAATATGATATGAGCCCTCACATCAATTTTTCAGGGCTTTATTTTTTAATGCTGAACAAAAGTTCTCAGATATTCATAATTTAAGTGACAGTTTCCATGTTTTAGATTGGTGGATTTCCACAGAGCTTATGAAATGTGGATCCGAGACATTTGCTTGATGATGAAAACCACATTGAAAATAGTCTTTATTCAGGGACCCGTTATTGTAAATGTGAGGACTGGTGAATTATTGAGATTGTGTCCTGAGGGTGTAATGTGAAAAATGGAAGTACTATACGCTAACTTCTTGAATCTACACTCTCTCTGTCTCCATTTCTCTTATGTCTTTCTTTGAGGTGGTTTATAGGGCTTAAAAACAGCTGTATTATTACATGCAGTTTGGAATATTAAGCTCGACGAGAACATATCTGTGTTCCCCCCCCCCCCCCCCCCCCCGTTCTTCTGCTCATTTTATCTTTGCCATTCATTGTTTAAGTGCTCCGCATGGACTGAGCCTTTCCTTCCATCACACCTGTCTTACATTACAAAGAAATTAAGCTCCCTGAAGAACAGATTGATTTATTTGTCTGAATAAGCTGTAGGTACTGACTGTCGTACCCACAGGAGTATTTAAAAGCATCTTGCACATGGAGCTTACTGAGTCACATTTCTTATTGCTAGTATGGTGCTTTTTGATGAAACACATTGTAAATATATATCCCAGAGGAACTGTTTACTGCTCAGATGCTGCCCTTTCTTAGCTCAGGAGATCTTGTGGTCTTTGTTGCTTCTAAAACTGTTAGTCCCAACTTTCTCTCAGATGTTTCCTTGACAATTAGTCAAGTCAAATTTATTTCACAGTTGAGATTATATATAGTATATTGCCTACTGTATGCATGCAGATAAAGTTTAACATATTTATGTATCCAACTTTATATAAGAACTGGGCGCTAATAGTTACATTTTGCTCTGAAATAAAAATCAAGCAGTTGAGATTTAGCAGTTGTCCAAGCAGTTGACATAATTGACTCTGTTTGTGAACTTTGTGTGTTTTTGACATAATCTTGTGTGTACGTGCAATAAAACTTGAAAGAGAAATCAGTTTAATACTCACAGGACACGCTGTCTGACAGCCAGCTTTCTGTGTGCGTGCTTCGGATGTGTGCGCTCAGAAAACCATATATCAGAAGTTTAAACTGTTATAGCTTTAAAACGCATGCAAATAATAACTTTCATAATGACGAAGAACTACAATGTCACATGAGAGTGGCCGCAATACAGATGACAATCAAAACCAAACAGATGTTTTGTTAGTTTTTGGCAGAGTATTTGAGGCATGAGATATACAGGCTCCACCCTCTTCTGGAAAGAGGGGTAAGGAGCGGCAGCTCATTTGTATTTAAAGAGACATGAACAAAAACAGCATGTTTTTCCTTCCACTCAAAAATGGGCATTTACAACATGGTATAATAAATGATCTGTGGGGTATTTTGAGCTGAAACTTCAGACACATTCTGGGGACACCTGAGACTTATATTACATCTTGTAAAAAGGGGCATAATAGTACTCCTTTAAAGAAACATCTAAAAAAAGTATAAGTATCCATTTGCTCTTTATTTAATCTCCTCTCTGTCTAGGAGAAACAATTGAGATGTTAACAAGATCTTATTGGCGAGTTTTCTTTCCTATAGGATATCTTGTCAGAGAAAGCATGTAAAGAGGATCTTGCTTTCTTTGAGAACATATGGAAAGAGATGTGTCTTGCTAAACCCCGGCAGTGACAGGGCAGAGTCAGCCTTTGTACTGAACAGATTGACTCATTTAATATGACTTTACCCACATGGTCACCACTGAAGACAGTGCGGCCCATTCTGATGAAGGAGCAGAAAAAGCAAATGGAGCAGAAGACTTGCAGGCAGTAGTCTGTAAAGTCACTTTAGATGAATTGAGTGGGAGAGACCAAGCAGATCTCAACGGTGGAAGGGTGCCTGCTGTTCTCCTGACATCAATTTGAAAATGTTTCCCATGGTCCCCTCTTCAGTAAAGCCTGTCAGACTCCACCGAAGTAATTGAGTTTCTGCAGAGTCGAAATGAAACCGAAGTTTCAGCGGCAGCATCAAAGGGAAAGACGCTGCTTGGGGTTTGTCCACTCCTCACAACACAAGCGATCGATTTTATTCCTCATAGTAAAGGGGAGAGTGGAAAGATGGATCGAGGATCAGGTATCTCATAGATCCAGCAGAGCACCTCTATGCCATGTGGGGAAAAAAACACCTTGATGTGTGAGATGATGTGTGTGAACAACCTGAGACGAAAACAACCTCTCGTTGGAGGGCACAGGTCTTTGATCACATATTGATGGTACGTTGTGGTAAACAGATGCCCTTGCTGTATCGCTTTAACCCAGTGGTTTTCAGAGTGTGGGGTGCACCCCCTAAAGCAGTGTCACTGCTTATTTATTTATTTTGGTGTATTGTATACCATGGTATACCATTTATATATATATATATATATATATAATTAAATGTTTTGAAATCGTGCTTAAACGAGTTGCAAATTTTTTTTTTTTTTTTTTTTTTTTTTTTTAATGCGCGGCTTGTCAATGAATTATGGCTCCAAATGCTAATCCATCTGAAAGCACTGCGAGTTTGAATTGCTTATAATGTGCATTTGAAAAAGCAACACGCGTCAAACATCTTTCCAGACATGAGAAGCATTTATTAACATATTGTCCAACAAAAGACAACATTTAATAACACGTGTTTACTCCAAACTCACTTCATAACGACAGTTGAGCATCCTTCTGTGAGATGATGTGGCTTCTTACACAGAATAAGGCAGTCGTGTGTTTATTAGTCATGTTTAATCAATCAAAACATTTCAATCTTCTGTTTATTCAGCTACAGCGATAGTATGGGATTTCCTGGAATGACGCGTTTTACTTCGGCAGCAGGGCATATTTGCAGTTTCTGCGCGAGAACGCCCTCTGGCTTTCAGATGGAGAAACATTTACTACTGATCACAGTGCCGTACAGCTCTGACAAGCTGCACATAAAATAATCGCAGCCTTTGCCAAATCACGTGCGATAAAATTGCGATAAATCATGCAGCCCTATTTTTGTGCATTTTGACAACATTGAAAGTTTACTGAAAATAATTGAGCAACGTAAGCCTACTGACACAAAGTATAACAAAACAGTGAAAACTGGAAAAACATTCAGTTTTTATAGTTTTTTAAATGCTAAAAAACTGCCGTTCAGCCCAGTTTCTGAAGGGAGGGCATCATGTTCTGCTTCAGAATGTCACAGGACATGTTGGAATCCATGTTTCCCTCAATGAAGCAGAGCTCCCCAGTGCCAGCAGCAATCATGCAGCCCCAGACCATGATGCTACCACCACCATGCTTGACTGTAGGCAAGACACAATTTTCTTGGTATAAAATAAAAGTATTACTGCAAAAATATTTTACAGTATTTGTGTTTTTGCTGTACTTTTGATCAAATAAATGCAGTCTTGTTGAACATTATATATTGTGTTATATAAACAGCAAGAAAATCCCAAACTATTTTTTTTTACAGCAGTTATAACCCTTTTAACCTCTAATTGAGTACCTCAGGGATGACGTGTTTTTGTATGCAAAACCCGGAAGTGAGTTAGCATTTTAGGACTTCCGGTTCCATCGCCCTAAAGTCAATGGGTTTTTTGAATGGGTTTTTGCTAAATCGCCTGAAATAAGGTCTGTGGTTAACAAAGCCTCTAAATATTTTCACGTTTTGATCTATGACATAAAACACACCAGTTATAACCCACTTGTGATTTTTTTTAAACCTTCATTGTGTCTTAAAAACGGCGGTTGCTAAGAAGTTGCTAAAAGGGACTACTTCCTTTGGCGGGGACTTTAGACGTCATCATGACAAACAGGAAATCACACTCACTAGCCCGCGTTTCAGTCTCAAGTTCTTAGAAGTTTTACCTGTCCGTTAATATACATATATATTTAGTCTTTTCAAAATTGTAGTTTTTAACGTATTGTAATACACAGAATTATTTTCTAACATTTTTGGAAAAAAGAATGGACAGAATTTCTCATGAAAAAGTGGATAAGTATTCATACACAGCGCAGATCATAATCAGCAAGCATGTTTTTTAAATAAAGTTGTTTTTTAAATAAAGTTTGTGGAAGCTTGGTGGTGGTGATGTTGATCCGCGACTATGGTGTGCTGTAGTCCGTTTATAACCTACTGCTAGCTTTTTATATCTGACGACTTTATTTGGGCTTCAAAATGTATAAATGTTGTGTTAACTTGTAAAGATTATCTTGATAGACAAAACGTGTAAGTGTCATAACCCTTTGTTAAACACAGCTTATTTTTTGTGATTTTCCAAGTCTATGGGAAAAATGCATAGGCTTGCGATCAAGGGAACCTGTGCGCCGCTAACTTCCGGGTTGGCCTACAAAAACATGTCATCCCTGAGGTACTCTATAAAGGATCCAGTTTCTTTTTCTTTTTTTTTTAGTATTTGTGAATACATATATTGTCAAAATTATATAAATGTTTGTTTGTTTGTTTTTTGTTTTTTTAACTATTCAACATTTTTTTAACTATTGAACATATAACACTGTTGCACTTCAGGCGACCTGAGTTCGAGTCCCGGCTCGCGGAACTTTCCCGATCCCGTCTCTCTCTCTCCCTCTCTCTCTCTCTCTCTCCCTCTCTCTCTCTCTCTCCCACTTTGCTTCCTGTCTGCTAACTGTCCTATCATAATAAAAGCAAAAACGCCAAAAATAAGTCTTTAAAAAAATATTCAGCATTTTTAAGATGTGGTGGGCGTTTCCTTCTTTCAAATGAGGGCATCACAAACAAGTTAGAACCACTACTTTAACCTACAGTGAAACATGGAATGGCAGGTGTCACATAAGGACATGTCAGACAAGGTTGAACAGTGCAGACTTGACTGTGCTGATCAGTTAGCACAACAAGTTAACTTGCTTTGCCACCTCCTCACAGGGTTTTTTTACCCTCTCCTCTTTTTGGTTTTACTCTGCCCAGGCTTACCACGAAGCATGTGTGAGAGGACATAGAGGAGTTCTCTCGCCCTTTAATGACTCCAGGTCTGAGTTGGAGCACATCAGAGGTAATGAGACGTCCTTTGATATAACAGCTCCACTCCATCCAGGAGAGTGAGAGAGAGAGAGAGCGTGTGCCGCACTGACGGGCTTTCTTTGAGAGGTGTGTGCTGGTGCTGATCGCGGTCATTATCTCACCTTAGGACTCAGCGGTCGTAACCCTTGCACACACATGCAGAGCCTCTAATTGAGTTTCTGTGTTGTGCTGACTGGGCTTTGATTCGCCCACGAGTGGTCAGAGAGAGGTGCTTGCCTTCCATGCTTCTAAGCCTTTTACTATATCTCTCTCTTTATTTCCCTTTCTCTGTGGTCAGACAGCATTTTAATCCCAGCTGACTTACTGACACACTTTAATCATCTACAGAACAAGATTATGAAATTAAACATTAGCGCTAGATAAATAAAGGTGACGACTTTCTAGGAGTATAGTTTCAGTTGCCACAGAAAGAAGGACCAGGTTTATGACCGGATAATGGCAGCACGTGTGTGTTTGTGAATGTATTTGTGGTTTAGGTCAGTGCTGTGCTGTCCTGCATGGCGTCTCCTGTATTTTACTGTGGAGTGAGGATGTGTGTCCACAAACAGCCTCAAGGCTTTCAATCAGATCTCAGCCGCTAAAATGAAAAGGAAATAAACAGCAAGGGGAAAAAAGGGTAGCGAGAAAGAGAAAACACATCACTAAGATGGAGGATCTATCTCTTAGTCGTGTGTTGCATTTATCTGAGTGGTTTTTCTCCTCTTTGTAAGAGTTCCACTGTTCTCTCTCTTCGTTTTTTGAAAGTCTGTTTTCCTTTTCCCCCCTGGTGCAGTATTGCTTGTATTTCAGATGACAGTGTATGAAATATACAACATGCTCAAGCTTTGATATAACATAGAAGAGAATAGAACAGTTGCATTTGTCAGTGAGAGACAAGGACAGTGTGTGTGCGTGCATGTGTGTGTGTGTGTGTGTAAGAACATCCCACACAGATGTCGGTTTGAAATCAACAGAACAGAGGAAACATAATTATATGTGTTTAGTTCCTCCCCTCATCTCTCTCTCTGCATGCTCTCATCAGCGGTGAAAAATGGGCTTAATTAACCTGCAGGAAACTTTGTGAATGTGTATGATGCGTGGAAGCGTGTGTCTGAATTGTGTGTTTCTTTTTCAACAATTGTGTCTAAATGAGAGCGGGGGAGAGAAGCAGCATGTTAAAAGTGGCTTTGTGGTAGATTTCTCCCTGTAAAACATGTTTCAGAGAAAAGTGGATAAAATATTACTTGCATTACTATGCTTTTAACATTATAAATCAGTGACTCCCAAACAGAGATATATATATATATATATATATATATACCCAAGAGAGTGCTTGGAAAGATTTCAATTCTGCTTTGTTTAACCAATTAATCAGACTTTTAATCAGACCCCAAACTTTTGAACAGTAGTGTAAAAAATGAACAAATTTGTGGTTTGCTATCAATGAAGGTGTATTAAACAGTAATGTGCTTTAAGAACAGTGTCAGGGTGAAATTGTTTTGCTGTGTGTGTGTAGTATGATATGAATAAATGTGGGCCACAATGCGAGATCATTAATTAGTATGCGCTGTGCTTTTGTGCTTTGGCTGGGTCAGAACAGCCCCCACAGTCTACAAACACACACACAGTACTTCAATAATGAAGCCCTGTCTGTGTCACACACTGCCCTCTATCACTGCCTACAGATTAGTATGCACACTTACACACCTACACTAACGATCATGCTCTCTTTCCCTTTGTGTGTATGTTTTGGTTCATCAGAGTCCTTTCACCCTGCTCAGTGTGAGATATCACTCTCTTGCTCATCATGAATGAGATCTCTTTAATATCTCAAGAGTTTTAGACAGCTTAGAGATTAGACATAATGAAACATTTATGTGCTTCAAAAGGCCTCACTAATATCATGTTTCTCTTTGAGTCTTAGATGAGGTCTCAGTGTCTCCAACTGTGCTCAGTTCACGAGTTCGCCTGATCATCAATTTTAGTAGTTAATAGTAAACAAACTTGACTTGCTGCCCTCAAAGGAGACTCGATCCCGAGGCTCAGCTAAATCTCACGGAAAAACCCTCATAACATTGCATAGAAAGAGAAAGAATGGAATAGAGGAGGAGATAGGGAGGTGGAGGGATGCTGGAAGAATTGTCGGTGGGATGGCTCATTAACTTGCTGCTCAAATTGATGATTGACAGGAGTGAAGGAACCTCCCGAATCTACGTTTGAACTTCATATTTGCCAAGATACCAAAGTCTGCAATCTCAATATGGACTCAAATATATTTAATCAAAGACCAAATTATCTGAACAATGATATGATTATAGCTCTACACTCTTACTCTATGCTAACAATTACCTAATATGAGACAGTTTGATAAAGAAATATTAGGAGAAATATCAGTGCACCATGTTTCTTAAGTCATGAATGAGCAACCTCTGAGCAATAACATTTTTCTCTGGGCAGGTTTAAACCTTTGCAAATGTGTCTAAATGATATGTATAGTGATATTGTGTGTCTGCTAATGTATATGTGTAGATAGCTACAATTGAAACCCAACGTAAGGGTTAAAAATCAGTTTTCTTTTGGCATATCTCTCTCTTTGAGACATCTCACCCGGAGGAATTTCAATGTGCAGTTCATGAGTGAGGGTGACAGAAAGAGAGAGAAAGACAAAGGCTCTGATTTGAAAACTTAATTACATCCCTGGAAAAGCATGTCATCAGAACAACAATGAGATATACATCGTTGACTGTTTAATTGAGCATGAAAAGAACTCTCTTTTTAGACCGTAACGCAAAAACTGCTTCTGCCAGGCCAGCAAGGGCAAGGCAATTACATGAGCTCACCGGCGTGCTGTTTGGATGTCACAAAGACTTAACCCTGCAAAACGGAGACTTGACTCAGGGGGGACACCTGCTCCATCTCAGTCACCATGACAACTTGGCCTACACTGTCATTCACCAAGACACCTGCAAGTCTTTCCTTACGCTGTGTGTGTGTGTGTGTGTGTGTGTGTGTGTGTGTGTAATTCCAGATCATCTGTTTAGGTGGTTTCTGAGACGTGTGTTTTCTGCCTTCTCAGAATCTTTGGTTTGGTCTTGATGTAGTCCATCCCAAACAGACCAGTAATGGCACAAATTTTAAAGTCACCATGAAATCAAAGTTGACAATTCTTGTTTATCTCACGACATGTCTTCTTTTCTCTGATGACATGTTTCTCAGTTTCAGGGGCTAGACAATCTGTCATTCATATGAAATTGTAGCAGTAGCAAACCACAATGATCCAATTATCCAATCAATTCCCCATGGACAAAATCAAGTCCTGCCCTTTTATGGTTGAGAAGCTTCAATCAGATATATGTCAAAAAAGAGAAGAAAAGACTATTGCCATTTCTGTTTTATGCCAACTTTAACTGCGACTGGATCATTGAACAGCCAGTTGAACTCAAGAACTGGATCAGTCTAGTTTGTGAATGAATCATTCAAACAGGTTTTGCTGACTGAATCAACTGATTCAAACGAGTCAATTCATTCAATCATTTAATTCATACATCACTACTTTTTCATTAATTCAAATGAATATTTAATAAATTACTTTAATTTCAGTCTTCAGGTAATTTCAGGTAAGAACTTTATGGTGTTTTTTCATAATTTTTTATGAAAAAAAAAATTCCCCAGTCCTTATTGACTTTCAAATTATTAATGATTTTATTTATATTTGTTCTGAAGAAGAAAGAAAGTCATACAGATTTGGAATGACATAAGAGTGAGTAAACGATGACAGAGTTTTAATTTTTGGGTCTCTTAATCTCTTTAAATCTCTTTAAATTTAGAGCAAATGAAGATTTTTGCCTCTTCTCCCAATAAAAAGTTGTCAGTAAAATTCTTCCAAAACCAAATCAACTGAGCTTTATTATCTTAAAATTTGAAACTTACAGCATATACATAAATGAAGCATGAATTTAATCTTTTAAATTATGGAAGAGCAAACTCTAAGCACTTTTCCTCTGTTGTTTGTGCCTTGCGCTTATGGTGAATCAGCATTGATTCATCGCTCCATATCCAAACCAGGCAATACGTCGCATTCTTCCAATCATCCAGTGCCTTTGAGTTGCTCTTTTAGATGCAGACAAACCTGCGAAGAAAAGAAAACCAGCACATGTGAGATGCGGCTGATGACCATTTAAGTCTTTTTGAATGGAATCTAATTTTCCTCAGTCAGCGTCTGTTACATCCGTTCACCAAATTACCGTACACTAAATTAGACCGAAAACACAACACAAACACCGCACGCAACGTTTCCGTCCCCCTTTTTTAACCACTCTTCATCTTGTTTTTTTTAACATAACAATCCGTGACATCTTCTGTATTGATATTCAAATTAGTACAGAGCTTTGGGTGGACTTAGATGAAATTCACCAGCTATTTATACACGGAGCATATTATATCCAATGCTTTGCTTCACCGCCATCCAGGCTTAGCTTGGATTAGTGAGACGTAAACAAATGCACAAAGGCCTTTGCGCTTTCTCCTCAGATTTTTTTCTCACGTTATCTGAACTAGAAAACTGCGATGCCGAAAAGATCAAGCAATTGTTTCATTGTGTTTTATGCACAGAGCGAGAAAGAGATCCCAGCTGGGATTCCATAGTGTTCTTTTGAAACAAAGAGCAAGATGCCCAGTCATGAAACAAATAGAAAAATCTCCTTCTTTCATTACCAGTTGGCCTTGTTATTTCCATCCTAGCTAAAAGGCTTTTTTTTTTTTTTTTTTTTTACCCTTCACTTTCCTCCCTCTCTCATTCTCCCCATCCGAGGGTTGTTTATCTTTCTTCAGGATGTGGTGATACTGTGACAGCTGTTTTGGAGGAGTTAGAGGGTAGAGATCCCTTTGTAGAAAGCCTGGCCAGAGTTCCTTAGGCGTCCCTTGAACTGCCCTCTCTCTGCTGGAGGTTTGTTGATTAAGCCTGTGGCCCATTAGCCTCTCAGGTGTGGGTGTTGGCCGCTGGGGTTTGATCCACATCTGTTGGACCTTTAGGCCACTGCAGTGGTGGGCTGCACACAGAGCTCAGTGTGAGGTAGGAAGGGTCACTTCTAAGGTCTGTGTGTCCACATGAAGAATGTGGATCTTTAGAGACTTAAAGACGTAGAACTCCTAAAGTACACAAACAGTATCTGTTTGTGTTCTCATTTTACATTACATACAACATTTTACACACACACACACACACACACACACACACACACACACACACACACACACATCTGCTAATGGGTAATTTAATGTAACAAATCATGTAAAAATGTATCATCTTTTATTTGAAAATTAAACATTTTATCAAACTTTGATAATTGCCTTAATCTTTTAAACAACTGAGAAGATGGTGATCAAACTACATTCTTAAAAATCACGTTTATAATATATATTACATCAGCATGAGAGTCAAATTCAATGACTACAGGGACTCATCTCAGGATCACTCATTTAATAGTTCATCTATTGCCAATATTATATAAAAAAAAGATCAGTCAAGCATAGAAAATTATTGAAAACATTCAAATCAGTCTGTCAAAACCAACACACGGTGAACAAAGTTTTTCACGCTGTTCCCTGATTATTCTGATTCAATTTCAGCAAGTGAAGAACAAATTTATACTCGCGTGCGTTATGTTTTAGTTATGTTATTGTCTCTGACAGACAGCATGTTGACGCCGTTCAAGCCGCTATTTTCACCCTCTTCTCGGGAAGCGATGACGCGTTCAAAAAAGTGTGGAAATGCGTGACTCGCTGAACCTCTGCTTCTCGTAAATACAACCGTGCATTGTGCACGTTATTTTTTGACAAACATCGATGTCATGATATTCAAATGATGTGGAT
This sequence comes from Ctenopharyngodon idella, assembly GCF_019924925.1. Lineage (NCBI taxonomy): Eukaryota > Metazoa > Chordata > Actinopteri > Cypriniformes > Xenocyprididae > Ctenopharyngodon > Ctenopharyngodon idella. The sequence continues at coordinate 20,125,757 of NC_067235.1, read as the reverse complement.
TTGAAAACAGATGGATCATAAAGTAATAATTATTTATTTCTTACACCTTGTCTACAACGGAAGCGAGCGGTGCGACACGACGTGACAAACGGAAATAGAACCCATTATAATTAGAAATGCTCGATGCGGCGCGACAAACGCCCACCTGTAAACTAATGCAACGATTTCTGACATACCACAAGCACTCACGCTATTTCTGACACGAAGAACAAATGGATTTGCAATGGTCGACAACTGCTGTGGCCGGTGTAGACACTGTGTTAGCCGGCAAGTATTCAGTGAATGTGGTTCAATATCTTGGAATGTAATTTTTTTTCTCATCAACAGTAAGTTTTTTTTTTTTTTTGTTTTGTTTTTTTTTTTCTTCATCAACAGTACATTTTAATTATTACCATGATCCATGATACATCTTTTTGACATTTTTGTCAGAAATTTAAACATTTAACAATATTATCCTTATATTTAGCCAATTCATTTTTAGAATATATAGTTTCTGGAATATAAAAATATAATAAAAAATATTATTCAGTAAGACATTTTGATTCTGTTTCTTGCCATGCTGCTAAAGCAGTTGTCTCCTCATTTGGATACATTTATGCAAGTATTTAGCATACATCTTGCTAGGTTCAGTCATGTAGACCACTGATAATTTATCTGTATTATCCTCAACTTCAGTGAATCACAGCGGCAAGTGGACAGACACAGAATTTGATTATTTGAAATGCACCGACATTGACAGGATTTACATGTATTTGCATAGAGAATGCCACTTTTTGTTGACTTTAACATGTGCAGTGATCTGTGGGGTTTTGTTGGTTTGTGTTTTTGCTCTGCTGGCGTTGATGTGGTTTTATCTATTTGACTGTCTGCTCAACGTGACCTCCAGTCCATCCATTTTCACAAGCTCGCCACAATCTCTTCACATCCTGACTCTGTAGACGATCACAACACAGAGACGTGGAAACGTAGAGGCAAGACACCCAAACCCCCGACCCTTGTATCTCTTTTGCTCTCGTTGTGTCTTTCGTCTTTTCCTTGTATCTCCCTCGATCACTCTCTTATGACACACTCCAAAGCGTGGCTATGAAAAGACAGGAAGTGAGTGTAACGGTAGTATGTTCCCTCTTGACAAGATGCTTAGAAGTGAAGTTTCTTCTCATTCTCACTGCTGTCTCACTTTTGCGTGAAATGCCAAAAACAACACGGTGTAAGTCTGGAAACAAACAAACAACAGAGAAAAGAGAACACAAAAACATCCCAAAAAATATATTTCTGTTCTGTTAAGTCCCTTCTTTCTCCGTCTGATCTTCCGAGGCCATCTGAGGGAGCCGGATCATGTCTCTGACAGCAAACTTCCTCAGGACATACAGGGGAAGTCAGAGATGACGTGTACTACAGAAATGTCATTTCTCTCTTGTAGCCGAGCGTCCTCGGGCTGAATGACAGTCTGAAGCCGAGAGGCGTCATTGAACTCAGGGTGGCTGAAGGCTTTCTCTATCCCTCCTGCTCTTTTTGCTAGCATTGTGATTAGAAGATGTGCTTTAAGAGGCTATAAACACGACACTGTGGCCTGGTAGATGTGTTTTGGATTTTTGCTGAGATTACAGAGATTATGAACAGCATTATGAGCATCCTTCGAAAAGAAAACAATGAAATGGATAAAACAAGAAGAGTATCATGAGAGAGAAGATGACAGGCCTTGAATTTCTCTCATTAGGGCCTATTGTTGGATAGATCGGTTGCTCATGTTCTTGCTCATCTCAGTTGAATAAATGCTGTGTTTTTGTGCCTGTTTTTCACCTGTATCAGAACTACATTTCAGAAAAATCTAAAAGATCTACAGTTACATAATAATAATAGTAATAATTGAAGAGTTCAGATGCAAAAGTCGTTAAACGCCACCTCTGTCAAAAATGGGAATGATATTGAGTGAATGCTCTCTGTACATAGTATACGTTCATCAAATACTTTGGCTTCAAATCCGCTAAACCCAAGCGTCAGCCCATTCAGAAATTCTGGTTTGTTGGCAGAAACTGCTAAACGTCACTTCTCTTTGTCAACAAAATTCTCTAAGTCCAAAGAAACCAATTAAAAGATGCAAATCGAATCATATGATTTCAAGATGAATGACGGTGCGCGTATGAGCCGGCTTTCAATTTCCGAGCTTCAATTTTTTATCATGTTTTGTCCATCGTTACAGTGGCAATGACAGGATTTTGCGAGTAGCAATTAAACACAACAGTGTTCCTTTTGCTGTTGTAAAACTGACAGAAACGGATGTTTTACTATGTATTGTTGTCCAAAGAGCTGAACTTTGAACACTGGTTTTGCAGCAAAAGTCAGTCAAATTTGTTTAATACCAATGAATTGACTAAAGTGACATTTTTGAAAATAAGGCATTTCAATAGCTGACTAATAACCTTTTCATTGCCATTAAATTGAAATTACTGAACCAAAACATAGGTTCATTTAAAAGAAAACATGTCAGACGGACTTACTCTTCAATTATTATTATTAATTGTTTTCAAATAATTAAAAATAATTTTATTTATTTTCTTTAAGAATTTTATTTATCATATTACATTTCTTCTTCATATTTTCTATATTGTACCGCATAAAATGCACAAAATCCATATGTATATGTATATGTGATGCATTTCTTTATGAGTTCAAAACATATTTGTCTGTTTCTCTCTATAGGTGACGAATGGTACCTGTGCCGGCTGACTCTGACCCTCTCCAACCTGTCAGATCTGCAGTGGGCCATGTTCCCCTACCCCTACCTAGCAGCTGTGGGCCCTGACACTGGTGCTAGCTCTGTTGTCTACAAGCTTGTGGCCCGAAGTGGCGATGGCTCAATGGGAACAGCTCACTTCCTTTTGGTTGATGGTGGGTTTGATGGACGACAGATGCTTTAATCATTAGGAAAACTGTCAATACAATCATGCTGCCAGTCACAACACTGCCCCAATTTAGATAGAAAGGGAATTATACTGTCTGACATGCAGACATGCATTACATGATCAATAATTTTAACCCCGTGCATTGTTTATGCTTGAAACTCAAATGGTTTAGCTGAAACACTTAGCTTAGGTTTGTTAAGTTTTCTTTTTATAGGGCATCATGAAGTTGCCATGAAATCATAGACATACTTTTATTTTGAAACAATGGCAATGACATGACTTTTTCATTAGCCAGTTGGTTATCACTGTAATAGAAATAGCATAAAGTACTTAGTCACTAATGTAATCCATGCTGTTTCCATTGTTATTTGTTCCTGTTTACTGTATGTGATTTCATTTAGTCCACAGAGACCGACAAAGGTTAAATGAATTTGAGGTATATTTCTCATGCAGACATGCTGTGTAATTCAATCTACAGTAATTAGTCAAAAGCAAATAGACAAAATGTGCTTTAAACATATAACTTTTATCTGTTATGCCATATGAGCATGTATGTGTGCATGCCGATCTATGTGTGTGTGTGTGTGTGTTAGGACAGGTGTGTCATACTGGTTTTATCGTACCTCTAGGACATCTTCAGAAACATCATAACCTCTCATAATAGCTAGTCATTCATCATCTGATATGTTGTGACATTACAAAATTACTTCTGAGGTCCATAAGGATTTAGACTCTGCTATAAATATTCTGTCTCTGGTGATATTACACTCAGAAGTTTATAAACTCTGGCTTTAGGTGCCGTTGCCTATAGCGCTCTTCTTCTGAGTTTTTGATCAGTCTTTTAGTTGAATGTCATTCCTTGTCAAGTAGATAATTTACAATTTGCACTTACAGAATGATTTACTAGTGCTTGCAGGAAAAATGGTGTTAATGTTTCAGGTAAGCATAGATTATAGAATGAATTTGCAGAAATTAGACGGAAATTATAAAACGGATAGTTCTGTTCTTGGATGGTGATCGGTCACTACAGCATTCCAGCCATGTTATGTTTCACAATGGCATTTTAATGAAAAATGATGTCCTTAAAGGTCCCCTATTATGTCCATTTTTTAAGATGTAATTAAAGTCTCAGGTGTCCCCAGACTGTGTCTGTGAAGTTTCAGCTTAAAATACCTCACAGATCATTTGTAAATCCATGTTGTAAATACTCATTTCTGACTACAGTCAAGAACAGGCTGTTTTCATGTGTGTGCCTTTAAATGCAAATGAGCTGCTGTGCCCCGCCCCCTCTCTATGATCACAGTTCCTGCCTCAATCGGATTCTCTGCCAAATACAGTATTAACAAGACATCTGCTTGGTTTTGATAATCATCTATATCGCGATTTGCGAACACTCTCACGAATAGCATAGTTCTTCTTTCATTATTAAAGTTTATTATTTCCATGCGTTTTAAAGCTATATCAGTTTAAACTTCTAATGGATCATTTTCTGAGCGCACTTATCTGAAGCACACACACACAGACAGCTGGCTGACAGACGTCAAGTCTTGCGAGTAACTTCTCTTTCACATTTTTTTGTTTTGTTTAAACTGTCACACAACTTTGTCAAAAACACACACAGTTCACATAAACAGTCAGTTATGTCTGTGAATGTAAATAGCAGGCAACGTTACAGAAATCGTAAGTGTATATTAGATCTATGGTGCATTCTTTTCAAAAATAAAACTAATCCACTGCGTTCAGCGGCTCAGATGTCAGTAAATGAAGACTGTTATGTTCACTCTTACATCCAACAACAAAACATCTCAATTACTTACCAGACATTGTTGTCGCTACAGCTGCTCGACCGCGGAGAAAATGGCGGACAGTGTACATTCCGCTGAGGGCGGAAATCAGGACTGTCAATCAGCGGCCGTGGGCAGGGCATAAGTAATGTGACATCACATTACTCAGAGAATCAAAACGGCTTGTCTAATGAGACTGCTTTGGTTTAATGGGGATTTTAAAAAAAAAAGGAGTGGGTGGATTTTTATCATTGTGGGGTGGTTATGTTCACACACTGCTAACATTTATATCCAAACACCTTGTAAAAGTGGATTTAGCATAATAGGTGACCTTTAACAAAATCAAGGCTGTGTTATATTATGAATATTTTCACAGCTAAAGGCCTTACAACATCCTTTAGCCTTGGCTATATTCATACAGTAGTGTAAAGGCAGCTAAAGTTAGTAAAATAGATACAGCACACTAATCATAATTCATTATCTAATAAATGCATACACTATTGTTCAAAAGTTTAAGGTTAGTCTCTTTAGATTTCTGAAGGATCATGTGACATTGAAGACTAATTTACTGAAGATTAATTCAGCTTTGCTTTCACAAGAATACATTATTTTTTATATTGAATATTTTCTTTAATACTTTTTAAATCTTAAAATACATTGTATTTTCAATCAAATACATGCAGCCTTGTTGAGCATTAAAGACTTTCAGAAGCATTAAAAAATCTTACCAACCCCAAACTTTTGAAGGGGTTTTATGCAAATATAACAATCAAATCATTGATGTCAGTTAGATAATCACATTTTTCTTTTTGTTTAGTAGCATGTAATTGTGTATATCTGAATAGTCAATTGTTACATCAGTTTTACTTAAACGTAAAACAACACATTAACCTGTTCCTGTCTAAGTGGACAGTTCTTAACCAGATTAAGCTGCAAAGTGGAGATAATGGATCATAAACTTCACATCATTATCATCAATAACTTTTTCATTATTTGAAGAGGGCTTGTAAAGACAGAATCAAGCATGATTCTGAATCAGAACCTTTGCAGATGAGTCTTCAAGCAGCTGCAAGAAGGGCAAGGCAGAGCGGGTACAGCTGGGAAATCTGCTCCGCCTCAGCAGCTGTGTTCTTCATCCACCTCCTCTTCCTCCGCTCCCAAATAATGACATGCTCAAGGGGACAGTGGTTAAAATGAGCTCTTGTCTTGCTATTGTCCTGGAGGAGGAACAGAGGGGAGCATATTGCTCCCCACACACACACACACACACACACACACACACACACACACACACACACACACACACACACACACACACAGAGATGCACTGAACCACAGCTGGCAGAAGGGTTCCTTACTCCTAATGTGTGTAAAAAGACTTCAAGGCTTTTATGACTTTGTAATCCTCTTGCACTTTGAGTTGAACTTTACAAGAATTGCTCTTTTAATATGTGATTATAAACACAGTTTTTAGGCGATTTATGCAGTTTTTTTCCTACATGCCACAAGTTATCATTTCAAAGTTTGGCAGGTTGTTCTTACTATGCAATGCATTTGTCATGTCCCTATAATAGGCCTATATGTCGTAATATACTTAATATACTGGATAAAATATTTTTATCTTTATATTTAAAATGTATATATAATATTTAAATAGTTTTTGAAAATGGAAATTTTCTGTTTACCACAATCAGTGTTATTTTAGTATTGTTTATTTACTATTACAGTATATATTAATATTTTGAATTAGCTTTTATTTTATTTTATAATAATAAAAATATTTTAAATCATTATTACTATTATTATTAGTTTTACATTTTTATTTACATTTTAGTTTTATTTTATTTTATCATTAAATGAGTGTGTACTTTGTGACAGGTGGGGAAGATTCATTTGAAGTAGACCGAACAACAGGAGAAGTGAAGACCACAGGGCGACCTCTGACCCCCAGTAAGGAGTACACACTGACCGTCCAGGCCATGGACTCACAGGGCAGGAAGGGCCCGCACGCCTCTGTGTTCATACTGGCCGGCTTCCGGCCCCCTCAGTTCACCAACACCACCTACACGATCCACATCCCAGAGAGCACCGGGGTGGGCCAAGCGTGAGTACAGGAAACTGTGTGTTAGTGGGTGTGTTTGTGTGCATCTGCGTGTAAGAAGATTCAAAATTTGCTGCTCATTAGAGGGTAAGAGAAGGATTGTGTGAACGTGGCCAACTCTGAAGCTTTATGTGTCATCTGTTGCATGAAACAATTCGCCTGGAGGGATAGCGGAGGTTGAGAGAGGGGGGACGGAGTGAATAGAGGGGGTTGTGGCAGAGAGGGGGAACACAGATGCATCATTTTGTCCCCAGGCTCTGAATTTGAAAGCGTGTTCAAATTCAAATATTTATTAAAAGAAACTTCTGGATAAACATGAAGAGCAGTGTCTGAACTTCCCCCCTCGGGCACTGGCACAGACCAGAGCGTAATAATCTGTGTGAAGGAGGAGAGGACAACTAATCATGGAAAGAGAGACATATTAAAAAGACAGAAGAGAGACATATTAAAGTTAAAGAGTGTGGAGGGGGAGATGGCATGGCAAGAGAGCCACAAAGAACCACCATATCTCAGACATGCATTATTTCCCATTTTACAAAATCTTGTAAGTTGTCTTGCCGCCTACTGCCTACAAAAGCAGCTGCATTCTCAAGCCCCGTTCACACCATGGGACATTATATTTTGGCCGCTAATGGGCACTTTTTTGGTGCCATACTGGCAAATGGCCATAGCTTTTGAAAATAATTTGTATGTTTTCTTGCTGCTTAAAATTAACATTCTGCAGACTTAAGTGTAAATGGGCCTTCAGGGAGCATTTTAATTTAAACGAAAACTCTTAAATGAATGAAATGTTTTACATTAAAACAGCATCTCTGTGTTCCACACAAATAAAACTTCTCATGTGAAACACGAGACTTGAATTAAATCCAAAAGTTCAATATTAGCATGTTTATGCACAAATTTATTCTTTTATTCAGTAAGGATGCATTAAATTGATCAAAAGTGACAGTAATGCCATTTATAATGTTACAAAAGATTTCTGTCTTATAAATGCTGTTCTTTTGAATTTTCTATACATCAAAGAATCCAAAAAATGTCATGGTTTATATAATAATATTAAGCAACTGTTTGCAGTGTAATAATAAGAATTTTTTTTTTTTTTTTTTTTATCAAATGCAGCCTTGGTGAGAATAAGACCTTAGTTATATCTTAAATCTTACTGACCCCAAACTTTTAAATGGTTGCATACATATTAGACACAAATATTGTGGAACAGAGTCCCTATTTAATTAATCGATTTTTAATTAAATACAGTACTTTTTTGTATTTGGATGAAATACATAAATATATAATTTTTTGAAATATAAATAAATACTGTCTTGCTAGGTAGCTCACAATGTTTTGAAACAGAGTTGTAGGTTCCCTATGAAATTAATCCTCCCAGAGGAGAAATTCCTCATAATACATAATATATGTTCATGAATTAAATTCTGGCCTGTGTACTGAATCTATTTCCTGTATGTGTCTGTAGGGTGGCGGTGGTCCAGGCTATCTCGTTCCAGAGGAAGACTCTTTCCTATATGCTGCTAGTGAACCCAGGCAACCTGTTCAGCATAAACCAGGAGAGCGGCGCACTCAGCCTGACACGCACTGTGGACTATGAGAGTGGACAACATCTCCATCACATGCAAGTCAAAGCTTCTGAACCAGATACAGGACTTAGCAACATGGCAGAGGTTAGCACATATTTACCTAGCTATCTAAACAGGGTCTTTCCTTTGATATTTATTGCTCTTAAATGTATTGTTCTTAAGCAAATTATAATTTCTTTAGATTTAAATACATTTTTTCAACTATTTTTATCTTCAAAAGTACAGTTAGGTCAGAAATACACACACAACTTGTTCTTTTGTTGCTTCTTTTCCCACGTATACATTATATTTACCAACACACCTAATTAGATAAACCACCTTAGGCCTGACATTATGATTCTGTATGTGTGGCTGTCAGTCATTATTCACATCCAGGCCTTGTGCAATTTCATGACACATCTGTTTTTTGTTTTTCAGAAGAGAAAGTCACAAATGCTTTGATACACACAATAACACACATACACTCGTATGCATAAAGGTATACGCAAGCACAAACAGGAGCAAACATACACATATCAGCAGAAAAGCGGTAATGAGAGATTGTGTGGCGCTGAGGCCATCAAACACGCCACAGCTGTGGCTGTTGCCACTTATGAGACTTAGCGGTGCGTGTGTCTTTATGTGTAAGATGAAGCGATGTGACAAAGGCAAAGAAATATGACAGATGTTTGATCTATTTTACCCATCATGTTGTTGTTGCCGTTATTAGAGGCGCAAATGTATCCATTCGTGTGTTCGTGCTGTTCACACTGTTGTTGTTCCATGTTGATCTTCTTTGTTTGGCAGAAGTTCCTCCACATTAATTGAGTCCTCTTGATGGACTTGGCTGAGACACAATGATGTGTAACTGTGCCTGTGCCAGCACCAGTCACACACACACACACACACACTTTAGATAATTGTCAGAGTCAGTGCCCCCTGCCAAATGATTACACCATCTGTGAAGACGACTCCATGAGTAGGACAGACTCGAACAGAGATGAGGCGAAACAAAATGAGAGAAGAGGAGAGGATAAGAGGCAAGGCGAGAAGAGACTAGTCAAAACCTAATGAAAAGACATGAGATGAGACAAAACAATCCAGATGAGAAGAGACTAACAGAAAAGACCAGAAGAGATTGGATGAGATGAAACAAGAAGAAATGAGATCAGTTGAGACAAAACAAACTAGATGAGAAGAGACTAAAAGAAAATAAATTAAATTAAATTAAATCAAATGAAATGGGACAAAATGAGAGTAAAAGAGAAGATAAGAGATGATTAGAATAGACAAAACAATAAGAGATGAGAAGTGAACTAAAGGAAATGAGAGAAGACAAGTGGACAAGAGATGTCAAGTCACCTTTATTTATATAGCACTTTTTACAATGCATATTGTGTCAATGCAACTTTACAGTGATAACTGGCAAATAATTTTGGCTGCACAGCAGCTCTAGAAGAAAATGGTGTCATTGTCCAGCTTAAGTAAATACAATATTGATTCATTCCGTTGTAAAAATCAATAGTCGTTAATTTAGTTCATTTATCTATACAACAGCTCTGGATGAAACAGTCATCGTCCAGCTCAGTTCAGTTCGCATACAATGGTGTCAATGCAGGCAGATCAAAAACATTGTTGAATATCAAGTGTTCCCAACTAAGCAAGCCAAAAGCGACAGCGGCAAGGAGCCCAAACTCCAACAGGTGACAAAATGGAGAAAAAAACCTTGGGAGAAACCAGGCTTAGTCGGGGGGCCAGTTCTCCTCTGGCCAACAATGAACAATGCATGATTATGATTCAGGCAGCGTTACAGGTCATAAGTCAGATTGGTCAAAATATTTAATCCAGTTCCATCTAGTTGAAGATTCATCACGCCGGTATGGAAACGGTTTATTGGGGATCTGTGCCGCTGGCTGTAGTGTCGGTGAGGCCTTCACAGGGGATGATCTAGTTGACACAGTCTCTGCTGACACTTCAGGGATGCGTTGTGGTCGTGTCTAGGCGCAGGTCCCCCATCTGATCTGGATACGGCCTGGATCCAACTGACTACGGTAGACCTCGGGATAAACAGAGAGACTAATATTAGCATAGACGCCACTCTTCTTCTGATGTAACAAGTACATCGGGTGTTATAGGAAGTGTTCCCGGTTCCGACTGCTCTAATTTATGCAGCCTAACAATCCTTTAATGGATGTGAAAATATAAATTGATAATGTGTATGCCAGGTTAAAGAGATGCGTTTTTAGTCTAGATTTAAAATGACAGAGTGTGTCCGCTTCCCAAACATTGCTAGGAAGATTGTTCCAAAGTTTAGGTGCCAAATAGGAGAAGGATCTACCGCCTGCGGTTGATTTTGATATTCTAGGTATTATCAACTGGCCAGAATTCTGAGATCGCAATAGACGTGAAGTACTGTAATGTGTTAAGAGCTTGCTCAGGTACTGGGGAGCTAAACCATTTAGTGCTTTGTAAATAATTAGGAAGATTTTAAAATCTATATGATGTTTAATAGGGAGCCAATGCAGTGTTGAAAGAACTGGGCTAATATGGTCATACTACCAGATGAGAGGAGAGGAGATTAGAAGAGACAAGAAAAGAAGAAATGAAGAGAAGACTGAGCGTCTGTCCTCTTAGCATGTGAAAAATAATTTCATAAAGATGAAGCTCTACTCTGAGACTCTTCATCACTTTTAGACCCCTGTTGTTGCTGTTATTAGCAGTAATGCTCCTCCAGAAGCAGACATCAGACTCATTACTGCCATATTCAACCTCTAGCAGCCATAAAACAAACACAGAACATTCCCCTCTGTTTGGCAGATTCCCGAGGGATGACAGGAAAGAAAAAGAAACCTGTAATGCAGAGCTACATGGGCTTTAAGACGATGTCCTGACGGCTTCAGAGCTGTATGGTCAGCTATGGTGCTGTGTGTGTTACTGTGTAAGGAACTTTTCCCTCTTGGCAGTGCTGCTCCTCTGAGATAAGCAGTTTTGCGGGACTCACCATCACCATGACTAACACCCCCACTGAGAACACATACCCTGCTTTCCCTCTGCCTCTGTTCGGTCAAAGTCAAATCCTGTGCCAGTATTCGGTCTGAATGCTCACAAATCGCTGCACAGAGTGAAGCCTGAATGTAGATAGAGCCCTTCCATAAGCTATCATCTGAGCTTCAGTTGAGATCTGCTACATTAAAGTCTACACACTGAGTTTGACTGGGGTTTATGTGTGTTTGTGGGGTGGTTGAGCCATTTGCATTCAGTGGCTTCTGCCACAGCTGTTCTGTTCTGCTTCTGTCTCTTCTTTTAATGTTATTTCTCTCTCGCGTGCCTATGTTCTTAACCGAAAGCCTCCAGAAAGCCAAGTGACTCAGGACAATAAATGTGTCCATACTCATGCAGGGTTTTAGTCCCTGTAGAAAAGATCGCCTTCCATGCAGATATTTAGGTCAGCCATCTTTCTGGAAGTTAAATTGTCTGTCATATACTGAATTGTAAGAAAAAATTAGATTTTAAAAAATGCATTTGGTCACAATGACAAAAAAAAGTTAAAATATTTTACTGATGGATAAAAATAGAAAGGACATTTACAACAAATCCGTCAAGTGATAATTATTTGTAGCTCACTTAGGCCCTGTTTCCATCTGGTATTAAGGTGCATTTTGATCAATCGGATCACAAGTGGACGATACTAAATACAGGTGTAAACAGGGTGTAAAATGTTTTGAGCTTGTCCACTTTCAACCACTTCCAGAGGTAGTCGAAAACGCATTCAACCGGATTGCTTTCGTAGTGGAAACGCTCATGTGGTCAAATGTGTTCGAACAACCACAAAAGACCGCCTGCTGACCTAATGTGTAAACATTATGGGAAGTGCGCTAACCAGACGTGATTTAAACCTTGTCAGCTGGTTTTAAAGATGAAAAATGTACCAAGCACAATGTTCTCTCACCATTCCTGATTTCTAACACACACTCACCGCATTCGGCCGGTCTTGCTGTTATCAGAGCAGAAAGGAAAGCTGCTGATTTTTGTATGTTTTTTTTTTTTGTTGTCTCCGGGCACGTTCATATGTAAATTGTTTGAGCTTATTATGTCCATTAGATCGAAAGATCTGAAAAAAAAAAAAAAAACATACATTTACCTGCCCATAGACCCTCCGCTTGAAGAAATCAGGACAGAAGTGGTTGAAAGTGGACAAAAGAGACAGATTAAAATACCAAGTGGGAACGGGTATGTGTCTCCCTCGTCTACTTGTGATCCGATCAACCAAAACGCATCTTAATACCAGGTGTAAACAGGGCCTTACTCTCACAATAATGCAAATAAAATTGTATAGCCATAAAAGATTTGCATGGAAGGTCAGTAAGGAGTATGTGTGCGGAGTTGTGTGATAAATAATAATTATCTACCATTGTGATGATCGATTTTGCAAATGTTCTGTCTTGTTCTGTCAGTAAAGTATTGTAATGTTTGGTATTTTTATAGGTTCTTCACAAGATGTTCTGTGCCAAGATCTATTTTAGTCTTGAGGCATATAACACAATAGAACAGATAACAGATTTTTTTATGTCAACATGATGTAAAGCATTTTAAATCGTCCATTAATGTTCTTAGAATTTGGTAAAAGACATAAAATGGATGGTTAATGCCTCTGTACTCACCCATCAGTGACTCTATTCAAGTCATTTGATGCTTTAAAACCCTGACTAAAATCCATTTAATATAAATTAAGGAAGCTATTTGAATGTTTGGATGGAGACTTTATTTGAGGGGACTAACCGTTCATGTTTCCATACTTGTCCACATAATAACGTCTCTCTCTCCGTCTCGTTTTCTTACTTATGCAGGTGGTGGTTCACATCACAGATGAGAATGACTGCACACCAGAGTTTATGCACTCCATTTACAGTCGAGACAACGTCCCTGAGACCACCCCTACTGGCACATCCTTACTGCAGGGTGAGTGTCTGTTTCTCCATTTGTCTCTCTTCCCATCTCTGTGACCGTCTCACTTTCTTTCTCTCTGTCCGTGTTTTTCCCCCGGCAGCCCTGCTCTTGAGGCAGGTGCTGTTGCCGGTTGCTCTGCGGGGGCAAGTGTCTCTTCAACTCAGTCTTGTAATTATGAAATAATTCATTATGGCAGCACTTTCTGGGTGGTAAATGGATTGTAATCAAAGCCAGCTTGGTGGCTCCCAGGCAGAGGAGCTTTTCTGCCCCCGCCTTCCTCTCCTCTCCAAACTCTGTCAAGCTAGTTGGACCATCAATCCTCCATTTTGTGTCTTTGCTGATGTTGTTGGCTCTATAACCGCAGGTCGAAGACTGTGACCCAGCAATAGAGGTGCAATCTCCACAGTGGCACTTGGTGAGGGATGTGGTGAGGTTGGGGGGTACGACCCCCTCCATGTTCCCCAGATAATCACGTCTGATAGAGACAGGCAGTTCTGAAGAAGAGGCATTCCTGACCTCCTCCTCTAAAACACAATCATTAATGAGAGGGGGACCTGTTTATCTCTCTGCGCCAGCCTCATCTGCGATCATATCGCTGTAATTGAAGGTGTTTTAGTGGCTTAAAAAAACATGAACGAGTCGTCGTGTTGCGTTTCAGACAGAGGCTTGAGTGCATTAGTTGTTTGAATTAGTTGTTTGAATAAATGTTCATAAGCCCTAAAAAGTGGTGCATGTTAAGGCAGGCATCACTACTACTATTACAATTGCTCATAGTTAACGTTTGCGATTTAAACAGAACTCTAACCCTCATTATTAAATTTCAGTGAGCAACTCAGCCTTTTTTGCTACATCCTTAAATGATACCTCAAATTTTGTTAAAGAATGATGTGCTACTTTTCTAAAAAACTAGGTTATAAAAAGCAGGCAGAAAAATTAGGGATGCATCGATCGAATTAAAAATATGCCCATTGCTGATAAACTAACTGATAAAGAGCTAATATTAAAATTCTGTACTGTTTTGTATAAATAAATTAAAAATAAAAACAAAAGGCAGTAATTTTAAATGCTACAAGTGAATTTAGGCGTGAAATATTTTAATATTCACTATGATAAATGAAAATTTATTTTGAGATTCCCTAAGGATTATATTATCATTTTTTTTCTGAAGATTAAATTTAAGTGAGCATTATATGATGACAAAGGTAATCTTAAAGGGATAGTTCACCCAAAAATCAAAATTATCCCATGATTTATTCACCCTCAAGCCATCCTAGGTGTATATGACTATCTTCTTTCAGTTGAACACAATCAGAGATTTATTTAAAAATATCCTTAGTCCTCTAAGGTTTATAATGGTTGTGAATGGGGGGGGGCTGCATTTTGAAGCCAAAAATAATGCATCCATCCATAAAAAAAATAATCCATACGACTCCAGTGGGTTAATAAAGGTCTTCTGAAGCAAAGCGATGCATTTTTGTAAGAAAAATATCCATATTTAAATTTAAATATGGATATTCAAATTTACCCATTCACGACCATTATAAACGACCATTATAAACCTTGGAGGACTAATTACATTGAAGGATGGGCCCGAGCCATATCTAGAGACCAGAATACCAGAGAAACTTGTGAGTGGGCTCGTTTGACATGGACACCTTAGCAACCACATGGCAACATGTTAAAAACCACTGTCAGACAAAAGCAGTTAACACTAAACTTATGTGAAATAAAAAATTAAACAAGCACAATTTACACACAGTACACTAAGTAAAACTTGGCATGATCTGTACATGTTGGACTGAGTACATGCATTTGTTGTTTTCATCTCTGATCCAGTTGTGTTAACAGTCTCCAGTCTAATTGTTATCTTAGTATCGAACAGAAGCTAATGAGCTTTGTGCTCAGCGGCTGGGAGATTCTTCCCATCCAGTGCTCATCTGAGATCTGAAGCCTACGATGCCCCCTCGCTGCCCACCATTTCAAAGAGCTCCTCACCTTCTCCGCAGATTTTTCAGTGATAAACGACCCTTAATTTAGACTTTGTTGTGCACAAGCCTACGACTCTGATGAAAAGAAGCAGAGAAGTGAGAAAAGCAAAGCAACAAGGAACAGAAGTGAGTCAGATCTGGCAGATCGCATGCTTTGTGAGGCAGATGCACAAATTTAGAATGCCAACTGCATTTATGCAATTCAATTATGTTTACATATCGCTGCGCCGAATGAAAACACGCACTGTTCGCTTTCTGCCGTGTGCAAACAGAATGATTCCTGCCTCTGATTCCAGTTGGCTCCTCTGTTTTAGTGTGGTACGCAAAACAACTTTCTTTTTCTGTCTCTGTCTTCTTTCTCTTCTTGTTTCGCTCCCTCGCTCTCTTTCTCTCGCTCTCAACATGTAAAAGCAGCAGGTTCACACAAACACCAGCTGGGGCTGTTATTTGCTTATCAAATGTGTTCTGTTGTGAGCGGGAAAAAAAGGAAAACACGGAGCAATCGTCGACTGTGCAAAGCCTGGCAGAAGGGAGAGAAGATTATTATTGTTGTTTACCTTAAAATGGGATTAGACTGTAAATTGGGTGCCGGCTTTTAATAGGGCCTAGCAGGAAGAGAAGTGCAGAATGCGCTCCAATTATCGCCCGGAAAACTTCTCGGAGAGGATTTAGCGCACGGCGAAGCAACGCACTTAAAACTCGCCCAACCTTAGCCCACCTTCCTTCCAGCCTTCCTCTCTCTTTCTCCCAAGCCGCCTAACTGGTATGTTTAATTTAGCCCTGGTCTCTCGTTCGCATGCATTAAATATGGTAATAGGTAGCCCTAAGAGACAGTGTATTAGGGCTTGTATTTTTAATGAACCTTCTGTTTGAATCCTGGCCGTATGACTTCATACGTGTGCTCGGCTGCTCCGACTCTTGTTTATACGCGTGCGAGGTGCTGACACCCACCCTTACCCACCTGCTTCCTACCGCCGCAACAAGTCCTCGGATTTAGCGCGAAAGAAAGAATTCTGCTATACATTGCTACATCTGTGGGTGCAAGCTATTTGCCTTGGAGATTAGAAGGCCGTCATGTGGCTGTAGTAAATGAGTGTGCTGGCTGGCTGGGTGTGATGACAGCTTGCCTGCAGTATAATGATACAGGACCCTGACTTTGGCTGTGGGCCTAATGACAGCAAAGCCTTCCTCCACTTTTACTTTTGATCTGCTTCAGTCAACAGCAGCTTTTCACCGTGCCACTGACAGATGGGCACTTAAATTGATCAAATATAGAATTGGCCTCCGCTACATAGTTTTAATTAATATTGGCTCTATTAATATGACACAGTACGTAATTTAAAAAGCACTTAGCACAAGAAGTCCAACAACTTCAAACAAGATAGTTTTCAGTGTTATACTGTGTCCCAAATCTCACAAAACAAAAAAATTATATATATATATATATATATATATATAAGAATTCCGTGGTTTTCCATATCAGGACATAATAAAAAATCATCTGGTCCTCGGCAGGTCTTAAAATTTGGAAAATGAAACCTCGGATAAACAACAACACATGACATATCGCACCGTGTCATTATTTATTTAACAAAAACTAGGCTAAAATGGAAAAGCCATGGGTGACAAACTAAGGACACCCTTATTGTTTCCTGGAATTAAGAGGGAAAGTAACGGTCAGGCATTGCTAATCAAATGCCTTTGATTAATCAATCATCAGCAAGTATGATCATCTCTATAAAAGCAGAAGTTTTGGCATTCAGGTGTGTGTTAACACAATGCCAAGCAGGAAAGACATCAGCAATGATCTTAGAGAAGCATTTGTTGCTGCCTTTAATTTGGGAAGGGTTATACAGCCATTTCCAAACAATTTGAAGTCCATCATTCTACAGTGAGGAAGATTATTCACAAGTGGAAGACATTCAAATCAGACACCAATCTTCCCAGGAGTGGACGTACCAGCAAATTCACCCCAAGATCAGACCGTGTAATGCTCAGAGAAATTGCAAAACACCCAAGAACTCTGTCTGAGACTCTACAGGCCTCAGTTAACATGTTAAATGATGAAGTTCATGACAGTACAATTAGAAAAAGACAGGACAAGAATGGCATGTTTGGAAAGGTTTCTAGGAGAAAGCCTCTTCTCTCTCTAAAAAAAACAAACAAAAAAAAAACATGGCAGCACGGCTTAGGTTTGCAAAGTTGCATCTGAACAAACTAAAAGACTTCTGGAACACAGTTCTTTGGACAAGCGAGACCAAAGTGGAGATGTTTGGCCATAATACACAGCACCAAGTTTGGTGAAAACTAAACAAAGCATGTCAGAACAAACACCTCATAACAAAAGTCAAGCATGCTGGTGGAGTGGTGATGATTTTGGGCTTGTTTTGTAGCCACAGGCCCTGGGCATCTCACAGTCATTGTGTCAACCATGAACTCCTCTGTATAATAAAGTATTCTAAAGTCAAATGTGAGGCCATCCATCTGACAGCTAAAGCTTGGCCAAAATTGGGTCATGCAACTAGACAATTATCTGAAGTTCACCAGCAAATCTATAACAGAATGGCTGAAAAAGAAAAGTCAGGTCCAGACCTCATCCCGACTGAAATGCTGTGGCGAGAGCTGTGCATAGACAAATGCCCACAAACCTCAATAAACTGGAGCAACATTGTAAAGAAGAGTGGGCCAAAATTACTCCAGAACGATGCGAGAGACTGATAAAGTCATACAGAAATGATTGCTTCAAGTTATTGCTGCTAAAAGTGTATCTACAAGCAATTGAATCATAGGGTGTCCTTAGCTTGTCACCCATGGCTTTTTTTCATGTGACGCTGAAGACTGGAGTAATGGCTGCTGAAAATTCATCTTTGTCATCAGAGGAATAAATTACATTTAAAAATATTAAAAAAGAAAAAAAGTTATTTTACATTATAATAATATTTCACAATATTACTGTTTTTTCAAATAAATGCAACCTTAGTGAACATGAGCAAACATTAAAAAAGTATTCCAAACTTTTAAAAAATAATATGACATATCACACACACTCACAAAACCATCCTCAAAACCACACAAGCATTGGTCATAGTGACATTAAAGCTTGTAATTGATAGTGAATAGTCCCATACCGGAACATTCCAGGCCTAATGAGAACACAACTGTCTGAGAAAAACATAGAGATGATTAAGAACTGACATTTGTTTTCAGTGCCTGACCCAGAGCAGATCCCCGCCAAGGTTGCCTTCACCACAATTTACTGCTGTGTTATTGCTAGCTGTTGCCTTTAGTCAACGTGACCTGATGTTTAACATGGCTCTTTCATCCCTATCTCTCTCTCTAGTTCTGGCTCGTGACTGTGATACGGGCCTGAATGCAGAACTCTCCTACTTCATACAAAGCGTGGACTTTGACATCTCATCTCAGGGAGTGGTGAGCCCCAGTCAGAGGCTGGACTATGAGAGACCCAACCACATGTACGAGTGCACGGTGGTGGCCGTGGACAAAGGAACGCCCCCTCGCACAGGCACAGCCTCCATCCGAATCCGCATGGCCAATGTCAACGATGAAGCCCCTGTCTTTTCACAAACTATGTATGATTATTTTCCTCTGTCTGTTTTCCTTTTCTCATTATTACAAAGCTTTCTGGAATACTTTATTCTACATAACCTATATAACTGACTGCTGATCTCTCAAATCACTCAACAGCCTCTTTCTTTTCTCTTTCTAGTATATTAATTTAAACTCAAATAAGTATTTATTTATTTATTAAAGGGTTAGTTCACCCAAAAATGAAAATTCTGTCATTAATTACTCACCCTCGTGTTGTTTCAAACCCATAAGATTTTCGTTCATCTTCATAACACAAATGAAGATCTTTTTTAATGAAATCTAAGAGCTTTCTGTCCCTCCATTGACAGCCTACGCAACTACCATTTTCATGCCCCAGAAAGGTAGTAAAGTCATATATATATATATACATATATATATATATATATATGAAATAAATAAATGGAAATTAGATATCAATCTGATCTGACTTTATATTGACATATTTCACTACTTCCCTCTGTTCTGTTTTAGTTTTATTTTTCTATTTGTTTCTTTTCTTCGTTTTTTCCCAGTATCTCTTTCAACTGTCTTGGAGTGCCTAAGAATATACATATATGAGTTTTACACTCTTTCTCCGTCACAGTGGGATTTCATCAGAGCAGAAGCTAGCAGAGGGTCCTGTGAAAGCTGGGCATCAGGCTATACGGTTCTGGCATTTATTGGATGTAGCCAGAAGGAGAGGCAGACATTTGGTCCGATTCAGCAGAAAGACAACAATCACAGTGTAGCAAGCGAGCTGTCTACACAAACACACACACAGGCTCTATTTGAGAACATCATCTCCCTTGGTAGGAGTTTGGGAGACACATAAAGGAGCTGGTGGTGGTGTATCATCATTAGAGCTGCAGTTTGTATGTGCGTGTGTGTGTTTATGTTAGGATTTGCTCTGGTTCTTCTCAGTGCAGGGACCGCGTGGTTGTTTGTGTGCGCCCTGGGATACACTTCAGAGGCCGTGTTGGGGAAGCAGATGGTGGGTCTGTGATGTTCTGAGCCTGATCTGTCTGTCTGTCTCTCTCTGTCTCCCTCTTTCTGCAGATATAAAACCTTCCTTTCAGAAGACGCTGGCCCTGAGACGTTAGTAGCCATTGTGCATGCCAAAGACCCAGACGGGGATGGCGTAACGTATGCCATCACCGGGGGTAATGAAGACAGCAATTTTGAGCTGGACAACCAGAAGGGTGAGCAGAGTCAAGCGGAATGCAAGCTCAAAACTCGTTGCTGTGGCCTTGGGGATGCTGTCTTTAACAAGGACATCCAAAGCCATCAAAAAATAGTTTCCTCTTCCTGTCTGCTCAACATTCTCTTTTAACCCATCATTCAGCTCACGTTTGTTGTATTTGTGGGAAAAACAAACACCCCTTGTGTTGTTTTTGGTCTACAGTTCTTGTTTTTTGTGTGTGTGCGCACTTGTGTGTGAATGTAATGTTTGTCTGTTTTCAAGCCTGCCTGCCTGCCTGCCTGTGTGCTTTCAGTCTCAAGGTTACATTTGTCTGCAGTGTTTGCTTTTCGTTTGTTTACCAGCCCATTTTATGCCTGAGAGCTGAAAAACAGCAGTATGCTAAAGCTCTCTCCTGTCTTATCAGCCTCTCGGCACGGCTGTTCCACCACCCATCCCATTACAGGCCAGCGCAGAGAGATGGCCCATGGCTTCAGCACTCAGAAAGCTGCGTAGAGTTGTCACTTCAAAGATGCAGCAGCACTTTTTTTGCGACAACCCCCCTGCTTTTCAGTTATTGGGTGAATGTGCAACCATTGGGGCCCATTTTGCAATTCTTTTCAGATATTAATGTTTTCAATTTGAGAGGTTGTCACCTTGTGTAAAAAGCGCCTGAATTCAAAAACAGGCCTAACAACGACTTATTTGGTTGTGCACCCTTGTGAAAAACAAGTACACATACTTTTAAAAAGAGTACTTATTATGGAAATAATACACTTTAAAAGAATATACTGAAGTGTGAACTGAAGGTAATGTTTTTAGGCACTTATTATTATTATTTTTTATCTGAATTTTAAGTGCTTTTTTGACCCACTTAAGTAGGATTTAAGTACATCTTGTAATTACATATGTAATTTCATAATTCTGTTGTCTTATGAAATAAAGTTAGAATATACTGACCAGCAATTATTATATACTAAAATATACTTTAATATCATTTCTATTGATATTTGACTCGTTTGTAATGAAGTTTCTATTTAGTACATTTAAAATATATTAACTTTAAATTTAACATTGAACACACTACAGTTAAAAATATAATCAAGTAAAACCGATAATTTGTCATTACAAAGAGCAGTTTTTAAAAGTGTACTTAAGTGTGTTAAGAAACATACTTATGGAAGTGTACTCTCTTGAAGTACACTTAAGTGTCCTTTTATTTCATTAATATTTATTTTGTATTTACCTGAATAATAATATTTACATTTAATTATTTACAGGCATCATTAAACTGCGCCGTAGTCCTCCTCCTAAACTGCGCGGGCCTCAGTATGTCCTCAACGTCACGGCGACCGATGACAACACAGCCGGTGGGCCACTCCCCCTCAGCAGCTCCGCCCAGGTCATTGTTGGCATCAATGACATCAACAACAACAAGCCAGTATTTGATGAGGTGAGGTTAAATAAAATCTTAAAACTTTGTCAAAATCTATTTCTAACAAAAGAAAGATACATAAGTTGAAAGACCGAATCAGTGGACAGGAACAAGAAAGATAAGCAAAAGTGTGTACGGGAGAAGAGCTTGACTCAACCGGTGTAGATATGAGTACAGAATTCAAATATATTCTCTCATTAAATCTGCCTAGCATCAAGTGCCTCAGGCTTATAATACCTGTGACATTGAACAGCTCACTAATGGCAGTGTTTAGAGACAGAGATAAAGTCTAAGGGGACAAGAAGTAAAGAATGATGGATAGGAGGTCATATACAGAAATGATAGAGTGGAAGACATATTGTAAGATAAAGGATAAACAATGAAATGCACCTACTGATGACATGCTCAGGCTCGTTTTATCACCCAATTCACTGAAGACACTATAAAAATCAGGGAAGTTATTTTTCTGTATTTATACAGACTTCTGTATTTTCTGCCCTGAAATGTATGACCCACGTGAATTGCGTAAATAACTGCACAAACACACCCACAAAATCATTGCTGAATGCAATTTCCATACCACGATTCTCAATTTTAGAGTGGTTATTGAATGCTAGATTGTGAAGGCAATAAATTGTGTGAGGTAACTGATTTGAAACAACACCGAACTGACTCGAGCTGAATAACACTGTTGTTTTCTGTAGAGCTGAATTAAACTTATTTCATAATTGATAAACTTTACATAGTTATTGAACTGAACCAACACTGAACTGACTTGAGCTGAATAATGACACTATTGATTTTTAGAGCTGCTTTTGTGTTATTTTCCTGTTTATCACTGTAAAGCTGCTTTGAAACACTCTTTATTGTATAAAGCACTATATAAATGAAGTTGTATTGACTTAATTTGACTTGAAGGATGCAGCAGGCTGCCGTGATCTGACATACTTTACTCAGACTGCGAACCAGATAACTGAATTGGCTTTTCAAAATGCTACAGTATGCGCAATGCTACATTGCGCATCTGGCTAAAAAGCTGTTTTGTGAATTTGCCCCAAAATAAGCAAGTAAAAGAGAGCAAATATTAAAGAGCACGTCGAGAGGGAAACACAGCGAGAAAGAGACAGGTGAAAGCAGAGCTGTGGGAAGAGCAGACAGCTGGCAGTAGGAGATCTAAAGGCTCTTGGAGGTCTCCGGTGGGAGAGCTTCTCGGCGCAGGCCGGTGGTGCAGGAGGGCTGTGTGTGAGTGCGTAGGAGGCAGAACCATGTCCCTGTACACTCTCCGTGAGCCCCACAGGCCCTACTTCTGCTGCCGCCGCCACCACCTCCTCTGCTGCTGCCCATGAATATTTCAAGGGGGAATTACTCACCGGCACAGGGGATGCATATGAAATAGAAGCACTAAGTGAGCCCCAGGGGCAACATCTGGCCCTGTTCCTTCTTCTCACTGTCTCTCTCTCTCTCTCTCTCTCTCTCTGTGTGTGCCTGTCCTGCTGACCAGAGTCTTTTCCTTCTCTTTCACTGGTTCTCAACTGGTTTCTCAACTGGTTTCATAAAACAGTGGATCAATACAATACCAAACTTGTTTATTGTACAAAAATGAGCTTAAAGTCAAACATTGATAGTTATTTATGTGTTTATTAATTGTAATTTATTAATATTAGCATGAAAAACATTTGAACACCTCAGTAGTCTGGAGTGTTTGGTTTCTGAATGTCTCTAAATTTTGATGATTTTATGCTCTGCATAGCTAATAATTCATTGCATAAAACACATTTGGGTCACCCCATAATAATGAAGATTAGAAACTATATTATGCATAAAGAAAATGAAGCCAATTTTGTACCCTTTTTTTTTTTTTGCATTGTAATTATTTTCATGACAAACGAGCTCTTTTTCCCCAAATTCTCATTATCATATTGCCATTTTTTAAGACAAAAGTGACATTTTCATTGACTTTTAATGTATAATGTAATGTTATATACTGTTACATCAGTCATATTTACATTAAATTGTATTGGTCTGATTTCTTACATCTGTTTGCAAACTGAATTGTGATTACTGTGATTCTCATTAACACATATCCAAAGTCAAAATCATAAACTTAAATAAAACTTGCTTAAAACTGCCTTGCAAGCACTGGTATTGCAAATCTAGTATTTTATTAAAATCAGCATTAGTTAAAAGGAGTACAACAAATATTACTATGATGTTTTTTGCAATACAGTATGACAATGAGATGCAACATATCATTTCTTCTTTTTCTTTCGATTTTGAAGTGCAATATGACCCAATCATATTCTTGACAGGCTTTGTGAGGCTCACCCAATAACACTCCCTCATCTTGGCCCCACACGCTTTTCGACGTTCAGCCGAATTTAAACTCTCACCCTGCTTTGTAGTCGCTGGTTGCCGGCACTCCTAATAGCACAGCAGATTACGGCAATAGACTATCTGTTCGAGTCTTTTCCCTTGCTAAACTGAGAAATCCTCCCTAAGCCCTCTCAGAAGGGTGAGTGTGTGTGTGTGTCGAAAGACAATGAGAGGTGTGAAGAGCAAAGCGCATTGAGAATTCTCTTCAGAGGCTGGGAGGGAAGCTAATTCCAGCTTTTAGCCCTGGTATCGATCTAGTCACTTGATTAATCGCCTTAAGTTGACATGCCGCTCCCTTGTGGGCACCGCTCACCAGGACGCCCTGCCAGATGCCCGTTCTGTAATGAGAGCATGATGAGAAAGCAAGAGGAAGAGGGAGGTTGAGGCCTCATTATGAGTGTGTGTACTCCTATTATGGAGTGACAGGACTTCACCAGAGGAATTTATAAACACTGTATCCTAAATACAACTCTTATTCTCTCTGTCGTCATGTCTTGCTCTCCCATTATCAATTTTTCTTGCTCTTTCTCTGTTGTTATGAGGACCCATATGTCCAGCATCAATCTAGTACTATTTAGTTTTTGTTTGAGACCTTGATATTGGTCTTTGCCAAGGCATTTGCTAAGAATGTAATATTGCACATTAAAAAGAATGAATTCTTGTCTTAGTATCCATGTCTGAAACTGGTTTTGTTCCTTCAAAGTGCCACAACTACAGCGTGAATGCACTGGTCCTGGAGAATCAGCCCCCGGGCACTTCTGTCCTGCGCGTGCTGGCCCACGACGCCGACACAGGGGTCAACGGGGAGGTCAAGTATGGGATAATGCAGAGGGACGGAGCCTCACCAGGATTCACTATAAATCCTGACACAGGTACATACTGCCTTCTTTACCAGATTGCATTGATTACACACAACTGAACCAAACAGCTGTCATGTTGGTTGGTTTACGAATTCCTGCTGTTTATTAGCATGAATCTTGTTGTCAAAGCTATAAAATAGCAATTCACCAATGAGATGCCACAATGTGCGTTGTATGTGTTGCATAGGTGTGATCAGTACGGCGGTAAGTTTTGACCGAGAGAGGCAGCGAGAGTATACGCTGTCAGTCACGGCTACTGACCAAGCACAGGAGCCCCTCATCGGCATCTGTCAGATCACTGTCCTCATCGCTGACCAGAACGACAATGACCCCAAGTTTGAGAACAGCCGCTACCAATGTAAGAACCACTGAATGATGTGACTAGGTCAATTTGACGCTGATATTAGCTACAGTATACAAGGGAGTATGCAGTGAGCAAAAGGGTTTTTTTTTACAGTGCCACTCTTTATATTTGTTACATAATCATACTGTGGTATGAAATGGTCTGTATTGATAGGATCTGTTGGCAGTACTTAAGATCTGTTTCTCGGTTCATTTGCATATATAAAGAAGTGATAGGAGAGCAAGAAGGCATTCATGACATAGTCAAAACTCAGGTTTTAGCTGTAGACTCTTTAAACATTTATACATGGACCTTTAACATTGCACTTAAGGGCAGTAAGGATTTTGCAAGCTTAACAAATTCTCAAGTCCAGGATTCCAGAGTGTAGTCAATACACATTAAACCTCAATATTAAAAATGCATAACAGTCTGAGCAAGGTGAGCTTTAATGCGCTGAACACATTATAAACACATCACTAATCATTTTAGATGCAATCGAATGCAATACTGGAAAGCTTGTTGAAAGTGTGAGAAATCTGCTTGGCTCTACTGATGGATTTTATTTATAATTGCGAGTATAAGTTCAGTAAGTTTGATGTCAGAATTCCTTTTCATCACATTAAAAGAGTTACTGAGAAAGCTCATTAACAATTAAAGAGAGAGATTGAAATGTTTCTGGGACGCGCATTATTTTTTCCTTTTCACTGCACATGGATTTTAATAGCAGCATTCATTTCTTGTTTTAAGACTGTTGTTATTTGTTTTTGTTGATGCCTGTGTTAACTCTTCCCATGCCAGACTTCCTGCGAGAGGACACGCCAGTTGGGACTAGCTTCCTGAGGGCGGCGGCTCATGATGACGACCAGGGCACCAATGCGGCCATTACCTACTCTCTGTCGCAGCAGAGCCCAGCTTACTTTCACATCAACCCCAGCACAGGATGGATCTACGTCAACCAGCCTATCTCACAGGTACACATTCCACACACCTACTCACACACACCTTTACCTAGCTTTCAAAATGTGTATATATACATACACATATATGACCCCGGTTGGCAAAATGAGTCGCAATGAGCACATTTTCAAAAATTAGCTAATAATTGTTATTTTCGCATTCTCTATTAAAAAACCTTTAAAATTATGATTTTGAAGTATGATTTGTTGAAACAGACAAAAAGTGAATGAGCAACACCTGTTTAAAAATGTCGACAGAGTCAGCGAAGTCAGTTTTGAGAAAAATGGAGTTAAAGTTTTTTAAAGGTTCCAAATCACCTAGCAACCATACCTTAAAATCCCTGGTAATACCACCAAATTTGGCACACACCAAGTCAAAACCAAATATCTATAAGAAAAATATATATTAAACTTTTTTTTTTCCATGATACCACAATTGTTTGATTAACATTAATGAAACAGACAGCCTATAGGCCTATATTAAGACCTACTGTACCGCACATTCTAATAAAATGTTACACATCAGATGTTTTTCCCCAACTGTTAACCAAACGTTCACGTAAGACATAACAGATGTTTGCGTGAATACTCGCCAAGACAGATATTTTTAGCATACTGTAATTCTGTGTATATGTGTATATTGGGACCGTGCTCTGTCTGAGAGGCCTCTTTGTGGGCACGCTTCAGAAGTGTCAGTCAGCGCGAGTAAGATTATTTTGTTTACATCAGCATGAGTTTGAAAATCACATTTCATTGGTTCAGACTCATTGAGAATTCGCTATGAATATTCACAAAGTTGGAATGCTGTGCTTTAAAATGGTATAAAACTTATGCTGAGGGGAAAAACGTCATTTTTCATTGACAAAGGAAAGGTACTTCTCTCAGAAAACGTACAAATAAAGATACTTTTAGATGTTTAATTGCTATTTGGAGCATTGGGATCGCTAGTCGAGGGCTTAATTAACAAATTTTTTGTGAAAACCTCAAATTCGACCAAAATTGACATTTTTCACTTGTTTTGCCTGCTGAGAAAGCTCTTAACATAGTACAGGTACTTGCATGTGTGTGTTTTAAATGCTGGAGTCAAACACACATTCTCACTTATCATCCTCCAGATCTTATTTTATTCTTTGTTCAGATCCTCTGAGTTTTGTATATTAAACTTGGTGGGGACCGAGAGAGATTTATGCTTTTGTAACTCTTGACTGAGACGCAGTCTTTCAGTCATAGACTATAAAAATCAATCATAAAAATATGATTTTTTGCATTTAAAGTTACGATAATCTAAACAAAGAGAGAAACAAACAGAAACCATTTTAATATTTATTGTGCAATAATTACTTATAAAATATATATTATAAGTGTTATGTTATGGTGTCATTTTCAACAATTTTACTCCTAATAAATATTATTAGATGAATTAAACTAGTGTGAGTGTAAAAAGTGTGTTTATTTTGTTAGGTAAAGCCAAAAGTCCCTATAGTTGAAGAAACATCCATTCTTGTGTATATGTGTGTTCTTTGGTCTAGTCAGAAATACCATCGTCTTCACTTTTCTGCCCACGCATGGCTGTCTGTGTCATTTCTATGCTTGATATACAAGCTTTGAGAGGTCGGAGGTTGATTTGACATTAAAAACGCTGCATGCGCATACAAAAGCGCAGAAAGAAAAACACAGGCCGTCTTCAGGTAAAGCATCAGAAGATCAACTTTAATAATGCATAGCTCATGTCCAGAACTACACTACTTTTATCATGTTGTCATCGCTCTTAACAAAAATTAATGTGGATGCAATTTCCTCAGAGCAGGTCATTAAGATTGCATAAAGTAAGTCTGGTCCATGTTTTTCATTAGCCAGTCTGACCGCCTTGCGTCACTTATGTCCGAGTGGATCAGTTTTAGAAAGTCAGACAATGTCACACACACTAAACTCACCTGTCTTCAAATTGACAACTTAAACTGCCCCCCTGCTGTTATTCCTGCCTCCTCTCATTCTCCATCTGTCTCTTCATGTCTGCCTCTTCCTTTCCCTCTTTCTAACCCGAAAAAGGCAAAATTTTGGAGCCAGTTAAGCAAAGTTTACTGCTAACTAAATCTTAGAAGTGCTTTTCGCTATTAGGAGTCATTTGAATGAAACAAGTTGAGTGTCATTTTTACTCCACCAGCCCTCTGTCTTGAGAATCAAATTAAAAAACCAAATATCTAGAGTCTTAGCTGCTGTACTTGATATTCTGGATGTGAAACGTCCAATGGATAATGGAGTCCAATTCTTTAGCTGGAAGTATCAGGGAATTCCCGTTGACAAAAAACCTCACCTGTCTTCACTGGTATCAGTGACAACCTGTATTATTTCAGTGTATGCTGATAAGCCCCTAGGCTGGATTATATCACCTGTCTCTCATCCTGACAGACATCACGGATCAGCCAGCAAATCATCGCTACAGACGGAGGGAGTCGGAGCAGCTCGGTCGACCTCACTGTCATCATCACCAACGTACACAACCAGCCCCCGCAGTGGGAACAGGCGGAATATTGGGTCACAATCCCGGAGAACACACCGCGTGACACCAAAATAGTGGTGAGAAATTCATATACTCCACCACGGTTTCCTCTCTGCTTTTTTTATAAGTGTTTTTTTATAAGTGTTTCACGAGTTTGCACTTACATATAATCAGATATACAGTGCTCAGCGTAAATGACTACACTCTCTTTGAAAAGTAACATTTTAAACAATATCTCAATGAACACAAAAACAATTTCCAAAATGTTGACTAGACTAAGTTTAATATAACATCTGTTTAACTTATAACATGAAAGTAAGGTTAATAATATAACTTAGATCACACATTTTTCAGTTTTACTCAAATTAAGGTGATGCAAAAATGAGTACACCCCACAACAAAAACTACTACATCTAGTACTTTGTATGGCCTCCATGATTTTTAATGACAGCACCAAGTCTTCTAGGCATGGAATGAACAAGTTGGCGACATTTTGCAACATCTATCTTTTTCCATTCTTCAAGAATGGCCTCTTTTAGAGACTGGATGCTGGATGGAGAGTGATGCTCAACTTGTCTCTTCAGAATTCCCCATAGGTGTTCGATTGGGTTCAGATCAGGAGTCACTGAATCACTTTCACCATGTTCTTCTTCAGAAATCCAACAGTGGCCTTAGATGTGTGTTTAGGATCATTGTCATGTTGGAAGTGCATGACGACCAAGGGAACGGTGTGATGGTAGCATCTTCTCTTTCAGTATAGAGCAGTACATCTGTGAGTTCATGATGCCATCAATAAAATGCAGCTCCTCGACACCAGCAGCACTCATGCAGCCCCACATAAGGACACTGCCACCACCATGTTTCACTGTAGGCACCATGCATTTTTCTTTGTATTTCTCACCTTTGCGATGCCATACAGTTTTGAAGCCATCAGTTCCAAAAACATTTATCTTGGTCTCATCACTCCAGAGTATAGAGTCCCAGTAGTCTTTATCTTTGTCAACATGGGCCCTGGCAGTTCCATCTTTTTTAAATTTTTGTACCACTTTTGCTACAGTATTCTGACTGATAAGTAAAGCTTTGCTGATCTTCTTGTAGCCTTCACCTTTCTGGTGTAAAGAAATTATTTTCTGTTGACATTTCTCTTCCATGTGGTGCCATTGCTGACAGCATGAAATGGGAAGGGGTTTTAACACCCTTTTATAGTCAACTGTCTGCTGGACACCTGTGTAATCAATAATTAGACTCACCTGTGGTTGAATTCTTGTTAAATTAGACATTTGTAGTCTAAAATTTAGCTTTGCTCCAGAGACTTTCAGTGGGGTGTACTCATTTTTTGCATCACCCTAATTTGAGTAAAACTGAAAATTTTGTTCTCTAAGTTATATTATTAACCTTACTTTCATGTTATAAGTTAAACAGACGTTATATAAAACTTAGTTTTGTCAACATTTTGGAAATTGTTTTTGTGTTCATTGAGATATTGTTTAAAATGTTACTTTACAAAGGGGGTGTACTCATTTACGCTGAGCACTGTAGTAAAGAGTATGTATGTTTGGCGTACTGTCCGAGGGGAGGGCTCAGAGCTCGAAATTTGGCCAGAGCCCAAAGTACTCCCCCTCTCTGGCTGGGATAGAAATAATCGAGAATGAGGAGTTGGGGGTGCTGGAAAACTAACACTCACAAAGAAATTGTATGCAAACATGTAAATTGCATATAAGGCAGTTTTTGCATTAACTTTAAAATCTGTTTCTACTCCAATTCAGTGTTAAAATATATTTGTTTACACAGTGGCCGTCATAACTTGTTTTCATGACAGATTTATTTAAACATACATTAAACATATACATTAAAATAATCAAGACAGGTTAAGTAAAATATAATGAATATATATATAGGCTAATATAGTGCATATGTGTAGCGAAAGAGTTATTTTCTCTAGACTAACAAGCTGTGGACACTGAATGGCTTTTCTGAGGTAAATGCTACATGACATATTGTTTACAAGCTGTTTCATTGTTGTCTTTCCACGGTTGAATCACTGATTGAGCGATTACACGAGATACGTTTCAGTAAGTTGTACTGTATCTTTCAACGTACCTTCAGATGTCCATTTATGTTTATTCTGTAACTAGTAGTAAAGAGGAAGAGATGATCGCGTTCACTCGCGCTCCGCGCTACCGCTTGAAATGAGGAGTCTGTTCAGTGCTGTCACGCCACATCAAAAAGCATCAAAACGGCATTTATTGTTTGAATTTCGTGATAAAAATGGACAGAATTTGAGGGATAAGACTTTGTTTCTTATCGAAAGTAACAAAACGCAGAGCCTGTTGCGATTATTGGTGGTTAATGGTGGTTAAAAGTGGTTTATGGGCTATACAACTCTGTATTCGTCGGTACAAATGTGTACCGAACCGAAAGACAAGTACTGAAAAAATTTCGGTACGAATACGTGTACCGTTGCACCCCTAATATATATATATATATATTATATATATATATATATGTGAAATCTTAAATATGACAAACACAAAGTAGAACTGCTAAATTGCATAATTGAAACCCACAGAACATAACAGCATGACTTTACAACTAACCAAATTGTCCGGGTGCACTTAACTGCTCATCCTGACAGACATCCACAGTGCATAGTCCACTTCTATGATGTCTTCAAATGCAGTTCAATAGGTTTTCACATTCACTGTTTTTTTGAACAGAAGAGGGGTTTCCACTCACAATGCTTCCTTTTTTTCATTGTGATGTTGATAAGCAGAGGTAGAGTGTTGTGACTTTCTTACCGCTGAGGCTTGTCACATCTTATCCAGCCTTCATCTTGTTTGCTATTTCAGGCCGTTTTATTCGCTGTCACATTTTACATTCGTCTGGGAGCTTGTACCCACAGAAAGATCAGCATCCACAAACAACCTCATCTGTCCAGCAAACTCAATCAGACTGCTTGTCTGAACATTCTATTCTAATTCATTCAAAAGGAGCAAAAAGGCCAGTCCTCTGAGTCCGTTTTCCTCACATACAGCAGATTTATCAGTGAAGAGCGCCAGGAGGAGTCACTGTGTTTCCCTGACATCAGCGGCTTCCTCTGGCTGCTGCCAGCTATTCTGCAATCTGTATGAACCTCCGCATCTGTCTTAGCAGTCCTCAGTGGCTCAAACTGTGACGGGGATGTTCTCCTCTTCACGTTGCCACAGGATGTAAAATAGGCTTAGGTGGGATGTTTGATCTTAAAATACCTTCTTTCCCCGCTAGCTTGTAAAGGGTGGTTGCATCGGCATGAGTTTTAGTGCGCGGACTGCTTCGCTAGTCATTTTTGCTAACCTGTTTGTAAAGAGCTACAGGGTTTGTACTGAATGGGAAATACATAGACACACACATAGAAAGAAGTTCTGTTCCAAAACCTACTGAGTTGCCTACCTAGACAGCACTTTCACATCAAGGCTTTTCCAAAAGGTAAGCTGCACAAAGTATTTTGACTTATAATATAACTTGTCCAAATTCTAGGGAAATAATTAATGTATCATTTGTGGATAAGGCAATCCCAGAATGGATTCTGACAAACTTCATAAAAAATAAAAAAACTTTTTAAAAAATCCAAGATGGCCGACCAAGTCAAGCGAAATGTTGTTGATAGATAGACAGACAGACTGACAGACTTGAATCCTTTGATTGTACGTGTTCATGTTGGTGAAGAACAGAAAAAGAGCTTAAACGGCATGTTGCATAGTAGTTTCTAATTGGCCGGGACTTTACTAGCAGCGTGAAGCTCAGTTTAACTGCATTCATCTCTTGACAGCCCGCTCTCCTCTGAGAGCTTCTGTTAGCATCCCTGTCAAAGAAAATTAATATCGGTCTAATGTACTGTTCCACATGCAGCATGTTACATATTTTAATACTGATGTTTCTTTCGCTAATAATTTCTTTCTCCTATAGAACTCTCCTCACTTACATTAATGACATTCTAACCTGTACTACTTTCATAGCAGGCTTGGCTCTGAACTAAACATAACTCTGACTATAGACTCTCACTACAATATAGGTAGGTAGGTAGGTAGGTAGAAACTATATATAGATAGATAGATAGATAGATATGTAAATTGTATATATATTTATACATGTTTAAATTTAGATTACATTATATGTAGCAGGGGCTTGTTGTAAGTAAAACTGTCACTTTCTAGGGCACAATATCCAATGTGACCGCATTGACGGGCACCGAATAACAGCCACCGCAAGGCATCTCTGATCAGCTTTTTCTTTCCGATGCCATTGCTGTGTAATGAGATGATTTCTAATTATTGCTAATTTCATGGCACCTCAGGCTCTACTCATTTTGCTGGCAGTGCCATTACCCATCTTATCATCCAGATGTGTTTTTTTAACAGCCCTTTGCACTGGATCTCACCAGCTACTCTTTGTCTCTTTCAATCCTCTTGTGCAGTTATTTCTGATTTTGTAAACCGTTTTGCTTTGTTTAAAACATGACATGAGACCACAGCTCTCAGATTATCTTTTGTTCTGCCATCTTTCCATTTATGCTTTGTTTGTACCTGTTGCCAATTCAGGGTCAGAGTTTCTCATTGTGTTAGTTTTATTTGATCTTTTATATAAGTATTTAGTGTTGGTGTAAAAAAAAACAAAAAAAAAAACAGCATAATGCATAATTACATGCAACTAACCCTAAACCACACCCTAATCCTAACCATAACCCTATATTAAGTACATATAGATAATTAGTATTACACAGTGCTTAAATGTATAATTACACTGTAACACGGACACCTTAAAATAAAGTGTAATTTTGATTCGTATAAAATCTTAAAAATGGCCTGAGTTTATTCTTGAGTATGCTATTCCTTTAACTAATACAAACAGGAAGATTTCCTTGCTCAACAAGTTTAACTATGCTGAATGACTAGCTAAACCTCCATAAATTACCCTGCTATTGATGAGTGAATGGTGCCTTATGGT
Organism: Ctenopharyngodon idella; assembly: GCF_019924925.1. Classification (NCBI taxonomy): domain Eukaryota; kingdom Metazoa; phylum Chordata; class Actinopteri; order Cypriniformes; family Xenocyprididae; genus Ctenopharyngodon; species Ctenopharyngodon idella. The sequence continues at coordinate 20,092,248 of NC_067235.1, read as the reverse complement.
CCCATCACAGAAAGGCACAAAATCACTTTCCAGAACCTTTTCATTCACTGTTCCTTGATGGTGGAAGGGTCTTCATAACTCAATACAGACAGCCGAATCCCTGACCATATTCAAGAAACAGCTGAAAACTCACCTCTTCTGTGAACTTTTAACTACATCCTGCTGACTGTTACATGTGCACTCTGTTTTGGACTCATTTTGGACTTGTTGTTGTTCTATTTCCCGCCACTAGTCATTCACCATGGTAACTGATCACCTCATCATCACATCCAGCTGTGTCTAATTACCCACCTTGTTATCCCATGTATATATATACCCTATGTTTTCAGTCCAGTGTTGTCCGGTATCGTTCATGTATGTGTTGGTGTATGTTCCTGCCTGTTCCTGTATTGTTCTGTGGATTATCTAGTAAAAGACTTGTTTGGACTTTATCTCCTCGTCGTGTGCTTAATACACCAGCTATTGTAACACTGACTCTTTATAAAAAAACTTTTAAAAAAAACTTTTATGCTTTCACTACTTCTTAAATCCCTCCGTGATCTAGCTTGTACTATTCTAGACAATGTTTTAAACTTTATACTGCTACCACTTTCTTGCATTGTTGCCGCAGGGATATTTCACCCAAAAATGAAAATTCTGTCATCATTTAGTCACCTTCAAGTTGTTCCAAACCTGCATGAATTTCTTTCTTCTGCTGAACACAAAAGAAGATATTTTGAAGAATATGGGTAAACAAACAGTTGATGGGCCCCACTGACTTTCATAGTATGGAAAAAAATACTATGGAAGTCAATGGGTCCCATCAACTGGGTTTTTTGGATAAAAGCGTCTACTAAATGAATATATGTAAATGTAATTTTTATGGCTGGTCAACAAGCTAAACCAGTCCCAAACCAGCACTAACTAGTCTAATCAGCCTCGACTAGTGTGGAAATTCAGAAGGGCATGAATTAGGTAAGCTGTATTTATTTTATCTGTATTCTCAGCTTTTGAGTTTGTAGTCAGGTTTCTGCATGTCTGGATATCTGTGTGTGTTAGCACTAAGCTTGCCACCGTGTGTACATGAAGGTGGTGGTCCTTGGGGCAGTGTGTGTCAGAGCAGATCTGTGCGTCCCTGCCCACTCTCATAGCTCTGCTAATGGAGGATGTACCTGGAGGTCACCTTCAGTGTCTCTTCAGTCAGAAAACCAGATAAGTGTTGTTCCTTAGAGCTTTTTATCACCTACCTTACTGCTCTCCGTTGAGTTTCAGTATCTTTTCCTATTCAACCACTCTATTTTCAAACTACTTCGTCACCCCCTCCACACTTCTTTTAATTGGATGGAATGATTATAATTACAGTCGAGGGGTTTCAAAACACAGGTTGCACAAGTATTCAGATACAATCACTGCCTTTGTTAATAGAACGCACCTTGACAATTGGACAAATAACCTCATTTTCTTTATCCTTTCTTTTGTGTGTCTCTAGTTCCCTCCCTTTAACACCCACACTGCACCCGAACTCTAACACTAAGGTGTTTCCCGTAATATGACTTGAAAAACAAAGTGCTTTACCACAATTACAGTCGAGCTCTCTTTCTCTTCAACCCTCTGAATACAGCATGAACTCCCTGATGTAGAATAACTGTAGCAACTGGCTGTTCAAATCTGTTCTGTGCATTGGGAGCCTTCATGCTAATTCATCCTCAGAACTCTAAATACAAATTATGCTTGTTAAACAGTATAATGCATTCATTAGCAACACTGAGTTGCCTTGTTGTGCGTCGAGTGCTCCTATTCATTTCCCGCTCTCGCTTCCTCCCCCCTCACTTTTCTCCTTCATCTATCTATCTGTCTCTCTGTCTAACTAATTAAAAATTTAAATATCAGTCAGCTCATTGTGGTATTATCTCAAGGAATGCTAATTAACACATTTTCAAAAGCAGTAATTGCAACCTTGAGGATGTAATTTAAAGGGCCTTGTTCGTGTGTATGGATAATGAGAATGCTGTTCTCATCAAGCCTGAGAGACGTCCGCTAATAAACTCTTGGAGGGAATTTGAAAGTTGACCAAATTTCTATTTAGTTCAATAAGGGAACTTTCGGTAGTATGAATAGTTTAACCCCATGAGTGGTTAACCAAAAGAATGGGGTGGTGGGCTGGTTGATGAAAGGCTGTGGGTTCAAATCCCACAACGGTCGATCTGTGAAATATCACCATTGTACTCTTGATCCAAACACTTAACCTTGGGTTACTCCAGTTGGATTGTCCCTGTAGAAACTGCACTATAAGTCACTTTGGATAAGAATGTCAACTACATGATGAACTAGTTGAACTTAAAGCTTTGAAATGAACTCCAGATGTCCCATTGGACAGGAGAATCAGCCTAGGTAACTTCTGAGAGCTTTTTGATGTGAACTAGCTGTAAAATATGCTGTTTTGAGGTGTGCTAAGAGTGTGTGAATGACTACTTTGATGTTTCAGGCCCCACAAGTTCTGTATGTACGAATTCCATTTTACACAATTTTATCATGTTCATTTTACAGTTAAACGATTGCATTTATAGTGTAAATCATAATAAATAGAATAGGAAATAATATTTCACAGTCAGTGAGACATTGAGAAATTTTGCAAAAGAAAATTAGGCATATTTTAAGGCTTTTTTTTTTTTTTACATTGTGACATTTTCATTCATAAGCCCTTCTCTCTTAATTTCCACTAGCCCACTGTAAATCGAAAAACATGGCATACAAAAATGTTTTCATGATAATTTTCCACCCCAGTTCTTATTAATGTATTTCATTTAAATACATTTTACAGTGTAAATAAATATTGTTGGGAGGATAGAATAGACCCTGAAAATTTTCATGAAATTTTCTCAAAAACTTTTTAAAACACATTTTGAGATCTGCATCAATATTGAGATGCACTGGAACTGTGAGAGAAGCATAGGTCAAAGAAGTTAGTGAAGCTCTGTCAAAGTGACTGCAAATAAGTTCACTGAATAGGTCATTTGTGTTGGGGGACTCGTACCGAATGGCAAAGCCGACACTTAAAAGCAGGAAGCAAAAGCCACAGAGCTTTTAAGGTACTTGTTTTCTGTGTTGCGGTGGGCGGATGCTCTCAAAATCATGGCCAGGGTTGATTTAATGGCTGACTGGACCCATGTTCTCTGACACACAGAGTTCTCCCTCTATAACTCATCATTTCTCCATCTCCCTCTCTCCATGCACTTTTATTTTGCTCTACCTTTTGGCCCTTTTTCTCTGTCATCTAAGTTTTATAACCTGCGCTAGATGCCAAGTATTTCTTACTCTGGATGACCATAAATGGTTTAGGTCTTTCTCTTTGAGTTTTGACTGCTGGCTTTGCTGTGCCATTGGCTGTATGGTCATTGGAATGTTTTGTTTGTTTTACAGTGTCATTTGGTTGATGGTGTTTTGGGTTAGTCAGCTAAAAGACTTCCCCTTCCCCTTCGCAGACAAGTTCCAGCTGTAATATTGGATTTTCTGAGCCAAAACCGGCTGTATATCTTATATCCAAGGTCTATGCACATGTTTTGTCTGAACACTAAATAAACAATGACTTTCATGTTGGCGTGTAATGCCGTGTAGCCGGTATATCTATATCATTCTAGGGTTGTTTGCATTCATTTGCACAGCACATGCCCTGAGAACAATAAAAGAGTATCCATATCTTCAGGTTAACAGCCAAATAATGCTCCTTATTCAACTATACAATAACTACAATCTTCAGTGACAATATATAGTACTTTTCCAACAGTACTTTTTTTTATTGTAAAACAAACTCTGATGTTCTTTACTGTTTTCTTTTTGTATTCTTTCTTAAGAGGCTATGTGTGATCATTGGTTTGCAATGAAATACGATATAAAGGAAGAGGAAGACAGAGGAAGTCTGGAAACTGCTACTGCAGAAAGTTACTCCATAACTGTCAATATTAGTTCAATATGGATTATAGATATAGATATAACCATGTCTAATGTATTCACATGCTGCAAGTCAGCGGGCGCTTGACCGACGGTTCTACTGATTTCAAATGCCTTCTCACAAATAATGCTAATTATCCTGTTTGAGCTTTGAGGAATAGGTGTTCACATCTTATATGAATGTGTGTTTAAAGTATTATAGCACATCCAAGCAGATTTTACCCAGTTACACACACAAACCCATATTGGTAATGCACATCAAAAGGTTTCAGATTTCAGACACATTTTCCAAGGCCCTTTTCATAACATAATATTTCACCATACAGGCCATATTTAATTTTATATCACCAACCTAAAGCTCATTTTCCCCTCCCAACAGACCATCAAGGCAACGTCCCCTCTTGGTGACCCCAGGGTGACTTACAACCTGGAGGAAGGTCAGGTTCCCGAGACCAACATGCCTGTGCGCTTCTACATCAAGCCTAACCGGAGGGACGGTTCTGCTTCTATCTTGGTGGCAGAAAATCTGGACTATGAGACCACGCGTTTCTTTACTCTCCGAGTGCGTGTACAGAACGTGGCGGCTGTACCACTAGCTTCCTTCACCACTGTCTATGTCAACATCACAGGTGAGAGATACCCTTCTGGAAATTACAACTCAATTATATTTAAGCATAAATATAAGTACCACAATTTTGAGGTTAGTTGTTTTTTTTTTTATGTAATTTGAATTTGAATTTAAATGTTTACTTATGCTTTATTTATTTAATCAAAAATATAGTAAAATAGTAATATTGTAAAATATTATTACAATTTAAAATAAATATTTTCTATTTTGATATATTTTAAAATGTAATTTATTCCTATGATGGGAAAGCTGAATTTTCAGCATCATTACTCCAGTTTTCAGTGTCACAAGATCCTTCAGAAATCATTCTAATATGCTGATTTGGTGCTCAAGAAACATTTGTTATTATCATTGTTGAAAACTAATAATTTTGCCTAATATTTTTGAGGAAACTGCAATGTATGTTTTTCAACGATTCTTTGATGAATAGAAAGTTCAAAAGCACCACATTTATCTGATATATAAATCTTTTATAATATTATAAATGTATTGCCTTGGTTCCATGTCTAATAATCATGGTAAAACCATAGTACTTCTTCCTTAGTGTAAGACAAAAAGAAAGAAAGAGAACAAAAATGTAAAAACCTGACACAATGATAATAGTCCATGTTGACACCTCTCACTAGCTCGCTACAAATACGCCTCGACAACCAGTTCCACGCCGCCTGTGTGCCCTCGGAGAGGTAAACACATTTGCGGTAGTTTAGCAATCAGCATTTCATGCCAGCGCGGTTTCTCAGAAGCACAGCAGTGTCTGATCTGATCCACTGATTGTGTTTGAGGCGCTGACGCTAATGTTTTTTTTCCCCTTTCTTCATAGCTCATTTAGCCTGCGCTGTGCATTTGTACACAAAAGGTGTTCTCTGCTGTCATTGAGTGTATGTGGAAATCCAGTGCGCTGATGAGTGCATGACAGGCAGCGGGTGGGGGGCACAGAGTGACGGTGTGTGTGTGTGTGTGTGTGTGTGTGTGTGTGTGTGTGTGTGTGTGTGTGTGTGTGTGTGTGTGTGTAATAAGAACAGTGAAGAGCTTTGGCATCGACGCACAACACTTGAGACCACATCAGCATTAATTAAGAGGAAAATGGAGATTGAAATAGAAGGAAAAGGATACAAAAAGCCCACAGAACAACTAGTTTAGAAGGGCTGTAATCCACTAAGAGCAGAGAATCCAGACAATAAACCTACATTAAGTGAATCCACACATTAAAACCTTGCTTATCTTGAACACAGTTAACCACACATCAAACGTGGTTTATGAACTAAGCCATAAAATAAAGATAATAAAAAGACCAACAAAGACCAAAGACCAACAAATGACCCCAAAAGTGACATTTAAGTCACTATTTAATATGTCATTGCATTACATACAAAATATCAAACCAAATTGAGTTTATTTTAAAGAAAGACAGCACAAATACATTTTTCAAACATAAAGAAAACAAAAATGCTAAAACAGTAGATATTTATGGCAGTCAGACATAGTGGAACATTTCTAAAATGGCTCAGAGAAGTACATTTAGTTCCGATAAAAGGTCTAGAATTATTTGCTTGCAGGTGCCACTTTTTTATATCTAATGCAGTTAAACTTAAAATACTTTTTGGGGCCAATGTATTAAAATAATGTTTACCTCTATTCTAACATATGTCCATATGAATCTATTGGAAGATTTGTTTCAGAAGTGTTAATGTCATTTGTAACTGATTGCTCTCATTCTTTTTTCTTTCAGATGTGAATGACAACGTTCCCTTCTTCATGTCATCCACGTATGAGGCGACGGTTCCAGAGGGTGCAGAGATCGGCACATCAGTGGCTCAGGTCTCAGCCTCTGACCTGGACTCTGGTCTCCATGGCATGGTGAGACTCTTAAGTGAAAGTGACGTGAAGTGTAGCTAAGTATAATGTCCCATACTCTGCATTTGTGCTCTACATTTCACCCATGCGAGTGAACACATACAGCAATGAGTAGTGAACACACACATACGTAAACATACACCCGGAGCAGTGGGCAGCCATTTTTGTTTCGGCACCCGAGGAGCGATTGGGGGTTAGGTGCCTTGCTCAAAGGCAACTCTATTGTGGGTAATGAGAGTGGAAGAAAGCGCTGCTGTTCATTCACTCCTCCCACCTATATTTCCTGCCGGGACTCGAACCCGCAAGCTTCGGGTTACAAGTCTGACTCTCTAACTATTAGGCCACAACTGCCCACTTCAGAGTATGATCCTTGTTGGTTCTTTTTTTAAAACTCTGGAACTACCAGATCACATGACTTAATATTTGTCTAATATGTGATTCTTAAATTATGTGATGCATAGTGCTCTTTTAAACTTCTTTGACACTCTTTCCTACTTAGATTAACTACATCATTCTGAAGGATCAAAGTGGCGACTCGCAGTTCTTCAGCATTAATTCCTACACAGGCATCATCCACACCCGGGCCACCTTCGACCGTGAGCAGAAAAGCTCCTACTTGATCGAGGTCCAGTCTCAGGACAGCTCCGAGTCGGCCCGGCCCAGTCAGCAGGGCCAACCCAACACAGGTGTGATCCATCAACCGTGTCTTCTTAACCCCTCTGTCACTCTGTTTCCACATCCACCAGCCTTCAGGATGAACTCCATTCATTAAGACTTCAATGAGTCACGCCTAATGAAGAACTAATGCCAACCCAGGGATTTGTGTGTAATTTAGGCCATGTATAATATAATAAGGCAGTTTTAATATTAAACAGTCATTAGGATGTTTAATACATTTAATAGAATAAATCATTACTACAAGTTTTCACAAATAATCATTTCTCATTGACGCTTTCTATGAAGTCTGTGTTCTTGCAAATATATTTTTATTACAGCTATATGACATAATTCAAAAGTTAGGGGTCTGTAAGATTATTTTTAAGAAATGAATACTTTTATTCAGCAAGAATTCATTAAACTGATCAAAAGTGACAGTGAATGCTTTTACCTTGCTACAAAAAATCTGTTTCAAATAAATGCTGTTCTTTTGAGATTTCTATTCATCAAAGAATCCTGAAAAGAAGCAGCACAACTTTTTTAAACATTGATAATAATAAGAAATGTGTCTTGAGCACCAAATCAGCATATTAGAATGATTTCTGAAGGATCATGTGACACTGAAGACTGGAGTAATGGTTGCTGAAAATTCAGCTTTGCATTACAGGAATAAATTACATTTTAAAACAGCTATTTTAAATTGTAATAATATCTCAATATATTACTGTTTTGTATTTTTGATCAAATAAATGCAGCCTTGGTGAGCATAAAAATCCATACCAACCCCAACTTTTGAACGGTAGTGTAAATGTATACATTTATAGACATATTCGCATTCACTTGAATTTTAATGATAATTAAATTTCATCATACAATGAATGCCAATGACTTTGTTTTGGTTCTTTTGTCCCATCTTATAACATTTATAAATGAATTATTATTAATTAAAAAACTGCTTTTCTCTTGAGATATTTTATGCATTGATGTGATGTGGAAGTAATACTCACCTCTTTTACCCTGCAGACACAGCCTACGTGAGGGTTTTTGTCACAGATGTAAATGACAATGCTCCAGCTTTCTCCCAGTCTGTATATGAGATCAGCGTGGAGGAAGACAAGGAAGTGGGTTTCGTGGTCATTACCGTCACAGCTAACGATGAAGATGAAGGTAATTTGCTGTTGTACGTAGGCATGTCAGATATCTTATTCAGGTGGTCCTGTCACTTGTCATTAGTTTGTGTTTTTTGTTGTTTTAGTTTTGTTTGTTTGTGCAATGATTTCTTTCTGACAGCCCACTGATATTTTTGACAGAGATGGAGGAGGAGGGGTTGCAAAAAGAAATTGAGCGAAATAAATCTAGGTGGAAAATTCACTCCTTTTTTTTTGCTGAGCTTGTTAGCAAATCTCTGTGGTGAATGTGGGAGTAACAATTTCAGCAACCCATTTGATGTTTGTCTCTTTGATTTGTTTTTCTTTGCTGTCTTCAAGAAAAAGAATTAAATAAGTAGCAGGCCTTCTTTAATGATGGAAGTAAACCCTCGTGTGAAAGATTTTGCGTAGAAATTTACATGAGCTGTGTGACATCTGAGGGCCCAGGCAAATAACCATTGAGATTTTAAATGGAACGGAATAGGCGGATCTGCCTTTTGAAAAATATACCGAAATGATAAAAGTAGTGTGTAATGGTAGATTTTTGACAAAATTCTCGAGAGGCTTTACTAGGTGGCTTAACCAGAGATTAAATGAGAAAAAAATAACAAGTGTACTGAACCAGCTGCACATTCATTCATCTATTATCTGTCAGTCAAACAACAAGAAAAAAATTATAATAAAATGAAAAATGAAAATTTTGCCATTATTTACTCACCTTCATGTCATCTGTATGACTTTCTTTTTTATGATAGTGCCATAAAAGTGGTCCACTATATTCCATGACTTCTAAAGTTGTTTGTTGTGTTTATGTGAGGAAAAGTAATAAATCTTTTTTTTTTTTTTTATCCTTTGTAGTTCTCAGATCTTAATTTAAATTTATGCAGTGTTTGATACAAATTGTACAGGTTCACAACAGTGTTATTTTAGTAACACTGAGATACTATTATAGTTTTGTTGTCCTAACCGCTCTGCACAGCAGCATACTTTGGTATTGTTACCAAAGTATGCTGAACCCCTCAAGGGCAAGCTGAAACCGCAGGGAGTTCATGTTTATTTCAGTAGCACACAGATTTTGCAATGATGTAACTATATCGCCATTACACCATTTTACAGAAGACAGTCTGCTTTTTTTGTTTGTCCCTGTAATGTAAGATGCCAAAATTAGCATGTGTACGACGAGCATTGCTGACAGCGTACTTTACCTTAATGCTATGCATTGTTTGACCTCTGAAATGAAACTAGGCTGTTTAATAAATGTTTTATTTATGTCTTTAGAGAACTGCATATCCTTCAGACAATCTCAGCACTGCCTGGAAACATCACCTTAGCAGCTAAAAGCATGTGAATGCATGAGCAGCTATGAATTAGTCTAGCGACCTCTCAGTGGTCAGTCAAATTTGCATATTCTGGTTTACTGAGCAACTTCTACTGTTGATTTTGTTACACTTGTTGGAACATTCGGTCCATCACTTGTTTCCTCTGACAGCCATAGAGTCGCTCCTGTTAATCTAAGCACGACAGGCTTGGACAAATCACCTATCCGTCCAATGTAGCGTGGCAGCCTGCCTGTCTGCCCACCCCCTCATTTCTCATCCTCTGCCTGTAGAATATTCCAGGCTGTCACCTCCACACATCTCGGTGACACGATTCCTCCACCTGATCTCGCTCTGATTTCCATCAGGGCATGGCGACTTCGGCTCATCTGTCAACATAAACAAACAGGCGGGAGCACGATGTCTCTCACGGCGATGCCGCTTCACCTGTTACATATGCATGACAAATTACGTGTGGCGTGGAGCTGTGTCAACAAGCAGGCTGGATGTGAAGGAGACGGGGGCAGCGGGATGGAGACGTGCAGGTGTCTGATAGCTCATTAATGATGAGAGGAGAAGGTGAGAAGGGTGACGTGACCTGCCACGGCTGGATGGACGGTCTGGAGAAGAGCGTAAGCTAATATCTCACGACTGTCATGAAGGGGAATGCAAATCGAAGGTTGATGTCCCTCTGTCCCCTTCCTGCTTTGGAAGGCACAATGAATGAGATCGCCATTAAAATGCAATATTTCTTATTACGCAGGGGATGAAAATGGGGAATAGGAATAATTAGGAGCTGATTTGCAGGAGAGGAAGAATTTTATGGTCCTGTTAAGTGTTTCCTAAAGCTGATTAGCAGTGCCCTCTTTGAGCTGTTCATTAAACTCCAGACTGATTTCAAAGATGGAATATGTAAAACACGCACAACTTTCTTCAACAGCTGAATGAGCACAAGGTCTCCTAGACTTTCAGCTGTCTTTCATCACTAGTGACCATCTTATAGATCACAGTAGGTTTAACCTGGTTGGCCTGTGGGGGCGCTGTGAGGAGCACCATATGGACTGCCTGGTCATTAAGGAAGCTTGCTTTTGGCAAAATCACTTGAGCTCCTCTCAGTAAGCGTCACAGCACATCACACTTAACATCCGTGATGGCCGTAGCTAGGATGAGTAGGACATGTTCTAATGAAATCCGTACACATCACGCCCAGATGGTGTTTGTCTCATAGAATCTGATCCGGACTGGTAAACAGAGCTGTCGCGAAACTAGAATGTACCATGGGTGGATAAAGCCAGTTGGGGTCAAGCTGAGGAGCAGCAGAAAGTAGGAAAGATAGACTGTGGTGATTGTTTGAAATAAAATATATTTTCAACCACATATCTACATCCTTAAAGGAATGGTGTCATTTTTGCATTATTATTATTAATAATAAGTATTATTATTTAGATTTCATAGAGCACATGACAACAGCAGTCTTAAATCTAGACTGTGGTGATTGTTTAAACCAATCAATTTGATTTGAGATACATTTTTAACCACTGATCTACATTGTTAAAGTGTCATTTTTGTGCCGCTTGGTGAACCAAAGGGAATTTCTTATATTATTATTATCTTATTATCTAATGAGATTTGTTTAATGATGTATTTAGTAAAATTATTGTCTGTATGTTATGTACAAAACAGTTTGTCTGTGACATTTTGTATGTATGTATGTTGATTTCAGTATTTAAGCACAGTCATATCATGCCTGTGTGCATTAGAGCTTTCTTGTCCTTTATGTAATCCTCATCAAATGAGCACAGATTAATGCTGACATTCTCTTTTTATCCAGCTCAGCCAAGCTTAACACTTCCTAGAATGCTAACGCTTCCCAAACCCCCCAAACAGGTGCCAATGCCAAACTGCGGTACCAGATTACCTCCGGGAACACTATGGGCACGTTCGATGTGGAGCCAGAGGTTGGCACAATCTTCATTGCCCAGCGGCTAGACTATGAGCAGGTGCAGCGCTATGAGTTACGGCTGGTCGCATCGGATGGAAAATGGGAAAACCAGACAATGGTTGTCATTAATGTCATCAACCAGAATGATGAGGCACCCCTTTTCACTCAGACTGAGTATCACGCCAGTGTCATGGAGGAACTTACAGAGCTTCCTGTACTTGTACTAGAGGTGAGGGGTTAAAACACTCAAAGACACATGTAGTTGCAATGCTGTAGAGAGTAATATCAGAAATAATTTGAAATAAGAAAAATTTTTGCTACAAATTGGTTCCAGCTTCATTATGGGTTTCCTTGAAGTTATATTCCTTAATGTAGTTTAAAGCTTTGTAAGAAAAAAGGAGGCCTATTTGAAATGAATATTTTGACACACCCTGCCACAGTTGTCATTCTCTGCTAGCGTGTCTCAATATTGCTGTCTATTGTGCTGTCAGTGTAAAAAATAGACTTCAAAGGCTTTGCATAAACATATCGGAAAAGAGGCGGAGAGAACTATCGGCATTCCTTTGCTGTGGCTATTAACTTTTAATTGCCTCATATGTTCTGTGACAAGTGTGTTGAATGCTAATATGCATGCCTATTTTTCCCATCTGCTCTTCTCGCAGGTCTCAGCCACAGATCCAGATCAAGAGGCAGACCAGCGTGCAGTGCGGTATTCTCTACATGGGCAGGGAGCTGGTAGCGAATTCACCATAGATGAGATGAACGGTAGGATCTTCGCCCAACGACGTTTAGATCGTGAGGTTCGCTCGGCCTGGCAGTTCCTTGTACTTGCCACTGATGAGAACGGGGCAGGTCTTACCGGGTTTGCTGATGTTCTAGTCGATGTGCAGGATATCAATGACAATGCACCTGTTTTCCTGTGTGCAACGGACAACTGCTTTTTGGGTCACGTGCCTGAGAACTCCCCAGCAGACACTTCCATCATGGAGATGCGGGCCACTGACCTAGATGATCCAAAAGCTGGCAAGAACGCTATCCTTACCTATAGAATTGTACAGAATGTGCGCAATGAGATCAATCTTAACCTCTTCTCCATCAACCCAGCCACTGGCACCATCTATACTGTTCTGCGCTCTTTGGACAGGGAAGTGGTGGATCGATATCTCGTTGTGGTAGAAGCTCGTGATGGAGGAGGACTTTCAGGAACAGGAACAGCCACCATCATAGTTTCCGATGTCAATGACCATCCTCCAGTGTTCACCCAGAGGGTCTACATGGCCTCTATGCCAGAAAACTTAGACATCAACAGCGAGGTAGTGGTAGTGGCTGCCACCGATGGGGATGAAGGTGAAAATTCAGTCATGACATTCAGCATTATTGGTGGAGATGAAGACCGTAAATTCTTCATCGAGACAGACAAGGTAAACCGTCGTGGCATAGTGAGACTGAAGAAGAAGATTGACTTTGAGAAGCCACATGAGCGCACGTTCAACCTGACGGTCAAAGTGGAGGATGCTGACTTCTTTAGCCTGGCCTACTGCATCATTCAGGTTGAAGACTCCAATGACCATGCTCCAGTCTTCTTCCCACAGTTCTACGAGGCAGGATCCATGTTTGAAGACGTCCCAGTGGGAACCATAGTGGCACAGGTGACAGCCGTGGATCTGGACTCTGGTCAAAATGGGAGATTTACATACAGCATTGCCCCAGAATCCGACCCCTTTCAACAATTCCTGGTGGATAAGAGCGGTTGGGTTGTAGTAGCTGACTCTCTAGACAGGGAAAAGGTGTCCCAACATAGACTTATGATCCTGGCCACAGACATGGGCAGCCCTGCTCTGACCGGCTCTGCCATTGTGTTAGTGACTGTACAGGATGTCAATGACAATGGACCAGAGTTTGAGGCTCCATATCGGCCCATTGTGTGGGAGAACACTGTTGCGCCACAAGTCGTTCACATGAATGACACATCCGTTCTGTTGCATGCTATTGATAGAGACACGTCATCCAACGGAGGGCCTTTTTCCATTCGTCTGTTGATGTTGACCTCTGATGTTACTAATTTCAACTTGACTGATCTGCGGAATGGCAGTGCCATGATAACTGCTCTCCGCAGCTTTGACCGGGAACAGCAGAAGCGGTATCTTCTCCCCATCCTGATGATTGACAGTGGCTCTCCACCAATGAGCTCCACCAGTACACTTACCGTCATAATCGGAGATAAAAATGACCATCCCCATGCACCTGGACACAGCGAGTTCATAGTGTACAATATACAGGGTATGTTCCAAAGAATACATACTAACATGCTAATACTACCATGCTGCATGTCCAAAAATACCATGGCAGTTTCACAGTACGTTAAGTGTTACCATATTCATTTAGCATGATATTTACTTGGTACTTCATGGTACTGTATTTTAAATGCATTTTATTGCTTTGCTACATAGTACCATGGTACAAATTTAAATAGTCCAAAATACCATGGTACTTTTTGTAAGTGTGACTATATTAATTTAGCATGATGTTTACACGGTACTCCAAGGTACTTCAAAATATTCCATGGTAAAAGTAGTATTACTTGATATATTTTTAGCATTTTTCTCTTTTCTCTGATGGAAATGCATTAGCCTTTTAATAAGAATTTGTCATGTAACTCAAACATGGCATGATGCTAACAATTTACTTAAATCTCAGGTTTAAGAGGCACATACACACAAGCCATTTTAGAGGATGTTGATTTCATGACTAACAGGATTACAGCATTTCGTTTTGCCTTTTGGAGAAATGGCAATGTTGCATGCTAATAGCATTGCATCCCCCCTACTGTGCTGTTTAAGTGGGTCCATATGTGCCAATGAGATGCTACGCTTTTTGCTTATCTCTTTAAAGATATGTCTCCTCCACCCACCCACACACACGCACATCGCCCCAGGTATCACGCAGCCTGGATGGAGGTAGCTTTTCTCTAACCTCATTATGTATTTTCCCCAGGTACACTCCCCACAACGGTACTTGGACAAGTTCAATCCCCTGACCTTGATGATTGGAGCGAGAAGGTTTACAAGTTCGAAGGCAAACCCCCCAGGTGCTTTGATCTTCTATTGAAGTTTGATTCAAACTCTGCTGTGTCAAGTGACACTTACAAGAGAAGAAAAAAAGAACAAAAGTGAGGGAAGATAAAGGATGAGAGCGTGCAGAGCACGGCATATTAGCTTACTGACAACTCACCTGTCACTCTCATTTTTAATTTCAAAATTCACTCTGAAGTGATACACAGATTCTCTCCTAGTAACTGATAAGAAAGATTACATTGGCTAGAGGTTCTCTCTAATGAGCTGAATCTATATGATGGTCTTTGTCCAAACCAGACTCTGTGGCTCATGCCAGCAATGGCACCTTTAAGCAAAGCGATTATGCTAACACCCCAGCAACCAATGCCAACTCAATCAGTTTAGTCTTGAGTTCAATCACAGTCTATTACAAGTTCCATCCAAAGCTGTGCCTGACGGTGTGTTGTGGTGGATCTGCTCTCATTAATTTGGATAATTAACACATTAATACATTAGCAGTTTGATGCTAGCTAGTGTGACACATCTCTTGGCACCGAGAGCGTAGCTTCGATCCAAGCAGTTTTTCATGTGTTACTTGACAGTTAAGTACCTAATTTGGCACGGGAGCTGAAGGTTACCATCGAGGTGGAACTCTATTCCTGTTATATGAACATGATTGAATTTAATTTGAGCAGTGGCTACTGTGAGTTTAGCGACCTTGCTGCACAATGTCTGAAGTTACAAGACCAAACATAGCTTCACTGCGAGCAGCATATTAAGAGCCATAAACCAGTGTTGCTTTAATAGACGTGTCATTTTCATTTTGTGTCCTTGTCCTCCTAGTGCACACTACAAGACAGAAGCTCATCACTCATACAAGCCTGCAGATGCAAATACAACAATAAATGTAAAATTTGTTTGAAATCTGGTTGCATGACAAAGCAGTGAGCAGTAGGCAATGAAATTGCAAGTCTGCAGTCGTCTCATCCATATATTTTAGCAAAAGAGTACAAAAATGACCACAAATCCTTCCTTCATGTTGTCCAAAAGCAAATTGCTCTGTGCAAATTTGGGTTAGTATAGTCACAAAGGCATTTGATTTTATAATTGACACTGAGTAGTTTACAACATCAGCAACATGACAGAAGACAACAGTCTTTTTCTTAATCTGTATTTTTGTCTTGCTTGCAAAAAATAAATACATACTTATAACAAGATAAATTCATTTGAGAAGCTTTTAGGAGATTTCAGAACATATATCTTGGATTTAAGTTTACATTTCTTATATAATACCATTTGAGGTCATGTTTTTTTAATGTTTTTTAAAGAACATTAAAAACAACATGCAAATCTGAATTTTCAGCAGCCATTACTCCAGTCTTCAGTGTCACATGATCCTTTAGAAATCATTCTAATATGCTGATTTGGTGCTGAATATATTTTTAAGCATAAATCTAACACAATTTAGTGATGGTTTATGCTTAAAACAGGGAAAATATGCACAGGACGACACTTCAGAACACAAAGCATGGATAACACAACTGTGACCTAGACAGAGAAAAAGCGTATCCATACAAAGAGAGAGAGAGAGAGATTGGTGCTGCCCAGCTGTTCCTGGAATCTCTTATACAGAGCAGCAGAAGTGTCCCTGTCATGGTCATCACATCTGGAGAAGCAGACAGGAGTTGACATAAGTGCTTTCACTGATATACACACTGCCATTAATAATACAGCTTGAGTCATCTTACAGCATCGGTGCTGCTCTTTCATGTGTGATGATCCAGGAATGAACCTTGGAGTGAATCTCCAGTTACTGTACAGTTACTTTCACTCTGGCTTGTCAAGGTTTAAAGGGATAGTTCACCAAAAAATGGAAATTCTGACATCATTTTCTCACCCTCGTGTTGTTCCAAACCCATATGACTTTCTTCTGTCAAACAGAGACACAATGTTGACGTTGCTCTTTTCTTTTCAATAAGAAGTGAAGGAGGACAAATGTTGTTGAGCTCCAAAATGACAAAAATATCATCAAAGTATCATAATAACAGTGGTCAATATGTCCTGCGCACTATATTCCAACTCCTATAAAGTCATAAAGATAGATTTGTTTGAGGAACAGACCAGCCATTCTCCTAAACATCTTAATTTATGACATGAGTAAACGATACATTTTCTTTTTAATATTTATTATTATAAATATTTATATGTGATAAATCAAGATGATCACCAACACACTAGTCGAATCATAAGTCATGCATTAATTCTTTTCCCCACACAGGCAGTTCAGCCTGAACCAGAACACCGGTCAGCTGAGCATCCGGGAGGGCACACCAGCTGGATTCTACAGCCTGCAGGTGAGGGTGGCAGATAAGAGCTGGCCTGACGTCACCTCGTCGGCCGAGGTCACAGTGATGGACCTGGAGGAGGAGGCGCTGAGGAATGCTGGCTCCATCAGACTGGCCAGTGAGTGACTCTTCCTTTCAAGGAAACTGAAATCTTAATATAGACCAGCTCACTTTTGTTTTGATTTATTAATCAATTAATTATTAAACATATGCATGCATAAGTGTTATGTTTAAAGAGG
The DNA here is from genome assembly GCF_019924925.1 of Ctenopharyngodon idella. Taxonomy (NCBI): domain Eukaryota; kingdom Metazoa; phylum Chordata; class Actinopteri; order Cypriniformes; family Xenocyprididae; genus Ctenopharyngodon; species Ctenopharyngodon idella. Next base: position 20,075,139 of record NC_067235.1, on the reverse strand, counting down.
TCATAACATGAAAAATAGCATTTTTTTTTGACTGCTTGAAATAAAACTATGTGAGTTCCAAAACTGGAAACTGAAGCTTCTTCTCAAGTGTAAAAGAAACTAAGCAGAAAAATCGGCATGTTCTTAAATTGTTGAACATATGACATCAGAAACCAATCAATCAATAAAATGCATTTGTTACCCCTGTATCCCATTAGAAAAAGTGGCTGATTTTTAAGTCCATTTCATTTGACCTTAAAAATTTGTGCATCACATTTCAATAGGGGTTTTCGCACTGGATAGTTCTAAGAACTAGCCACTAGGGTTGTTCCCCGAGAACTAATAGTTCCCCTAGGGCTGTTTTTCTGGTTGTATTCACACCACCAATAGGAACTATGAAGTGACGTAAGCTGCGCTTGTTGTTGTGAATTACTTTTGACTGTGCGGCAGACCTTTATTGTGACGGCGCTGAGAACGGCAGAGCCTGAGCACACAGCGCTCACATTCTCCACCTTCATTAGTTTACGATTTGTTTAACAGCCTGTCTAATATGTTATTAGATAGAACTGTTATACAAAGAAAGAAGACAGTATATTAAAAGTATTAGCGTTTGCATTGTGGTTGATGTCCAATGTCACTAGCTGAGCAGAAATACATAATCTTGTTTCACTTAGTTGCATTGGATTTTCTCCTTAACTCGAGAGGTCCATCTATCATTGTTTTCCATATTCATAGAGTTAGTTTGTGGAGTAAATATATATGCTATAAACTGTATGTGTACACGGCTTTTTAAAAATGGTGGGTGCCGGTGTTTTGCGTGCGTTCGGCCAATCAGCATACACTTGCGTCACTGATAGTTCCTATAGTGCTGGTTTAGAACCTACTCTGAAGTAGGAGCTAATTTAGTTCCCCCAAAAGGAGTTCCTTGAACTAAAATCGATCCTAGTTCCTCCAGTGTGAACATGGCAAAATCTGGGCACTTCCGCCAATAGTTCTTCTAGGAACTATGAAAAGGTTCCTCTGGTGCGAAAGCCCCTAATGTAGATTTTGTAAATCTGTCACAGTGTAATGCAGGCTGATATTGATGAATGAGGATAATGCAATCTGCAGCCCATGAGTAAGTGCTCTTACTCATTGCACATGCGAAGAGGCCCTTTGCACCACATCTTAAAGGGACAGGATAAAAAAAAAATAGGGTGAGAGAAAATGTGGAAAACATTCATGCAAAATTAAATTATGACTTAAAACAACTACAATTTGGTGCAGGAGAAATTTTACTTTGGAAAAAATAAAATGTTAAACTCACTTTAATAAATGTATTTGGGTTTTACATTGTTGGTAAGTTGTACGTGTGTGTTTGTTATGCACAGACCTGACTGCAAATGAGTTTTTCCGAGCATCAACAAATGAGGAGAGCCGATACATGCGTTTCCGCCGCCTCTTGTCCCAGCTCTTTCAGACTGATATGGAGAATGTTGATGTCTTCAGCCTGGCTAGTGGCAGCCAGCCAGCTCAGCATCACCTCAGCGTGTGGTTTGCCGCCCATGGCTCACCATACTACAAGCCGGAGAAACTCCACGGCTACGTGTCCATGCATAAAGCTAAGGTGACAAAGACAAGAGCACAAAAACTCACACTTTCACACCAATCCACGTCTCCTGTGTTTCTCACATAGGCACAGACATGGAGTCTATGAAGCCGTTCACCTTTACACACATCTAACACCTGCACTCAGAGACACACTTTTCAATAGAGCAATGAATATTTCATTTCCATGTAAGTTATGAGATGGTGGGCTGTCGCTTTGGGACTGGGAGGCGAGCGAGGATGCTGGGAGGGAGGGATGGATGGATAGAAAGAACATGTTGCTTTCTGTGCAGCATCCACCAGTCTATAAATCAGGTGTAGAGTGAGCACTCTTCACACCCCAGCATGGTGCTAATGCTCTCACCGAGATGATGTTGATGCACTACACAGGAAGCTGCTCTGACATTTTTAGAGCCACTGCTGCAGGATGTGATGGACTGCCCTTGAGACAGACCCCCGTCATTCCAGAACAAACACACTCAGACTAACAAACATGCGCATAACCACAAAAGAAAAAATGATTATGGTAAATCACTTGTGTTGTATTATTCCTTGGATATTAATGTGTTTGGATAAATGATGTTTTCATATGTTAAAGAAATAGAGGATGAAAATTCCTCCAATTTCATGCTTGTGTCGATCCAGCCTGTATAAATTTTCCTATACTATTATTTTTATTTTGAAAAAGAACAGTACAAATGGAAGAACAAAAGATAAAATAAAAATTTAATTACAAAATGTTTTTTTATTAAAAGTTTTTTTTTTTTTTAATTTCAAAATTTTAATTTTGTTCATTTGTTTATTTAGTTGTAGTAATGTTGGGTAACAAACATGTTTCCAATTTTCTTTTTTTACAATCTATGGTTTCGACATTTTGTGTTCTTTTTCTTATATTGATGACCTATTAAAGCTCATAAAAAACATTTTACAAACATTTCAATTAACAAATATAGTAAAAAGTAATAAATTATGCAATTCAAGTAGGATTTGTACTTTTCTTTCAGTTGGAGTCCGCCCTGGGCGTGACCATTCTACAGGTGGGGGTGGACGAGTGTGCCTATGCAGCCTGCGGTCAGACAGGTGGCTGCTCTAGCAAGGTGACATTCAGTGACACCCCTAAAACACTGAACAATGGCAATGTCTCTTTGGTGTCTGTCTCAGCCAAAGCGAGCGCTCAGTGTGGCTGCCTCGCTCGAAAGGCCGTTCACCTGCATTGCTCCTCGTACTCACAAAACCCTTGCCTGAACGGAGGCACCTGTGTGGATAGTGAACTAGGCTACAGGTAAAATAGTCCAGTATTCTACCACTCAAGTCTATTTGATAACTGCTTCTTTTTCTATATGACAGAATAAGCATTGCTTAATCATATAATCCCATCGCAATTTCACATTTGGTTAACTAATGGCTGATCTACTGCTCTGTTGCAGGTGTAAATGTCCCCCTATGTTTGATGGGCCAGAATGCCAGCAAACCAAACACAGTTTCCTCGGCAATGGCTATGCTTGGTTCCCTCCCATAAGGCCTTGCTTCCAGAGCCACATTTCTCTAGAGTTCATCACAGAGGCAGCCAATGGCCTGCTGTTCTACAATGGCCCAATAGGAACATCTCAGCCCGGAGAAAAAGAAGACTTTATTGCTCTGGGTATGTATGGCAAATTGTCACGATTCACTGTTTATTGTACAAGTGTTACTTTAGAATGTACAGTGTTGTTTTAGTATTATTACTATTATATTATTTATTATTATTACCAAAAAACATTTTCTAGACAAAAATAGTCTTATTTTTATTTTTTTTTAATCTTATTTTTGCGTTAACAATAACATACACATCATTTTACGAATGACTGAAAACATTTCTCGAAATCTGTTCCAATAAAAACCACATATGTAAACATGATTTTCTTTTCTTTTTTTTTTGCTGTTCAGCTTAAAAAAACCTGAACAAAACCAATCTCAATTATAGCTGCAAGCAGCAATGAAAGGGCCCTCTCACCCGGGGCCACCGCCATCCAATGGCCTTATGAAAACAGTGAATAGTGGGCGACATGCATGTAAGCGAGTAAATACAGGAGAAATATGGCAAAGTAACTTTGACGTGCCACACTTCCTGCTGCCACCAGATGGCGCTTTGACTGTAACTGAATATTGCCATGTAGATGTCAAGCTAAGACTATTATCAATTATGTGAAGTTTGGAGCAGATCGGACATTGTATGCCTGAGTTACAACAACTTCCTGTTTCATGGCGAAACATCGAATCTTGTCAGGCCGCCACAGACACACCCTTCAGCGAAAACTCAAGATCTTTGCAATTTAATGTCACAAAGGCCTTTAGATTAGACTGACCAAATATGATGTTGATCTGATAAAATCTCTAGGAGGAGTTCGTTAAAGTACAACGTCTGGAAATGGCAAAAATTTTGCAGAGAAAATTAAAAATATCTCACTTCCTTTTGGGTTTTTAGATTTTGCACCCAGGGACTTTTTTGTAGGTACTGGGTTGTTACATCTGTCTACCAAATTTCATACCTGTACGTAAAACGTACGGCGCTTAATTGAAATTTTGTAGGTGGCGCTATCGAGCCATTTTGCCACACCTAATTCTGAAACCCATATCAGACGTAAATTTTCACCATTCTGAGGCGTGTGCGAAGTTTTATGAGTTTTCGAGCATGTTTAGGCCCTCAAAAATGCAATTCATTTCAGAGAAGAATAATTGACTGAGCAATTACAGTAGGGTCCTCACACCATCGGTGCTCGGGCCCTAATAATGGAAAAAACAACCTTCATAGTCCCATAATGATTTAAAATTCTCTTGTTACCACTTGCATGAAATTAATTTCATCCACCAATTAACTGTGACTACAATCGATTAATGGCAACAAGCACAATCTGAAGTGAGCCATTAATGATAGATGTTTGTAAATGAGTGTGGTCAGCAGTGTTTGAGAGTGGGGTTTGGGTCAGCATTGATCTTGACACAGGGTCACCGGTGAAGGTCACATATTCAGATTCTGTGCCACCTGTCCAATACTGTATTATGCAACTGGTCATATGATTTCAGGAAACGACCCTCCTGTGGCCTTGCATAAGCTTACATCATCAGTTTGGTACATGTTTTTATTGAACTGGGGCCAAAACCCTCCACTGCTGTGACAGCAATTTCAAACTGACCACAAATTGATTACGAATAAGCATTTTTTTTACTGCTGGGGGTCAAAACTAATCTAAGGGGGCATAAAACAGCATTAGATTTTCATGTCACATGCGTTTGCGATACCGGTGTCATATGCTTTCCTATGAGGAGTTTGAGAACTTGTTAAAGGTGAAGTGTGCAATTTTTACACAACTAGTGGCACCAAATAGCCTGGGGTCAAAACAATGGGGTCGTTTCACCCATTTTATGGTCCTCTGGGCAACAATAATAAGTCTGAATGCTTAGAAAAGTAACAAGCTGCATGATTTGAGGTGTCATTCATGTCTGTAGCACAAAAACAAGATGAGTTACGCAAGTTTTCAGGCCCAGAATTGCCGTTTTGTGGTGTAAATGTGTGGAATGGTTTCAGATTGGGTGCTGCTTCAGTGATCTACCGTAGTTATACACTATTGAGCAAAAGTTTGTGGTCAGTAAGTTTTTGATTTTTGACTTTTTGAAAATAATTCATGCTTTTATTTAGCAAGTATGCCTTAAATTTATTAAAAGTGAGAGTAAAGATTTCTACATTGTTACAAAAAAAAAAATCTATTTTAAAAATGCTATCTTTGAACTACCTATTCATCAAAGAATCTTGAAATAAATGTATCACGGTTTCCACAAAAATATTAAGTAGCACAACTATTTTACAACATTAGAATAATTAAGCTTTGTAAAATAGACTGCTTTTTAAAATATATCAAAATAGAAAATAGTTATTTTAAATTTTTTAATAGTATTTCACAATACTGTTTTTACTGTAAAATCTGTATTTTGATTAAATAAATTCAGCCTTAATAAAATAAAATAAAAGAGAATAAAAATCTTACCATCCCCAAACTTTTAAACAGTAGTGTACCCTTTGGCACTCATGTCAATATTCCGTGTGTCTTCTAATGAAATTCCATTATTCTGTTTCATTCAATAGAGCTGAAAAATGGAGTTCCTGTGCTGAGTGTGAATCACGGCTCTGGGACTCTGACACTGCAGCTGTCCGCGAGAGCCACTGTCATGGACCGCCGCTGGCATCACCTCGATATCATCAGCGACGGCAAGGTACAAGCATAGATTGAAAATGGAGGGCACATGACCAGAATGAGAGAGTTGCCATTCCCTGAGGAATTTTTTGTTTAACTTCATAATGTTCTCTATCTCACCTCAATTTCATTGAGATATGAAGCTGTCAGAGAGTCCAGATCCTCACGTAGCTTTGAGGTTCTCATTGGGTTTAGCAGATTGTGAGCTTTATTGCCCTCTGGGATTTGGGTCTAAAATATTCCATTATAAAACGTGACCATCTCCTGCACTCAGATTTGGTGTAATTTTGCCTTGTAGTAAAATCATTTGAGTGTGGATGTGTGTGTGTTTTTGTGTAGACTGTACAGATGATTCTGGACTACTGCTCTGGTGCCATGGTGAACGAGGTGGAAGGACTGGGAGTAGAGATGTCTGACACTGATCAGTCAGTGTGCAAGGCCTCCGGCGAGACGCCAGGCAGCGAAAGGTAAAAACATGCTGCTGAAGTATATTTGATCTTAATTTATCAATGCTTAGAGAGAAACTCTGGTGAAAAGATCAGCTTAGACCATGGTGGTCCAGGATTGCCAAATTTGTTAAAAGCCAAGTTTATTAAAGAACCCATGAAATTAAAACTAAAGTTTTGTGGATTTTTGATGGCATCAGAGTGTCATGGCCTCATACTTTGAGCTGGACACTATGCTAGTGTCTTTCTTTTCCAGGAAAATCTTATCTTTCACTTAGGAATATACAAATATTTGTCTAATAAAATGCTCTCTGGAACACCACTTGCCTCTGACTAGCAATAGTAAGTAGCTAATCATGGTTCCTGGCTGTGATTTAAACTAAATAAACATATGTTCTTTTCTCAGGTTTTTGGATGTCTACCAGCCTCTCCAGTTGGGTGGGGTTAAAGAGACACACTCACTCCGTAAATTACACCCTAATTACAAAGGATTTGTGGGATGTATGAGGAACCTTGTGCTGGACAGTCAGGTAAAACTAGTGTAAATGTGTTTATTTTTCTAGGTGCCGCTTTGCTTATAGTATAGTATAGTATACTTTCTGGGTGGAATCTTGGCTGAGGCAAAATATAATTTAACAAAACAACTAAAAAAAGATTGCCATCCTAGTTTACATACTTATATTACACAATAAAAGTTTATACTTTACTGGAACTTGGAAAGTACATTCCTGTTATGCAGTGTTTGCATTTGCCTTTATAAGCATTTAGCTAAAATCATTACCTTAAAATACATTAATATTTAACATTAGTTGCCTGCTTAACTGCTGTGGAAGGGTCATCCTCACATTCATCTGCATTTTTCCTCAGGTGAAAAAGTTAAAAATGAATTATTACAAACTATTTTTTCTTTCATTATTCAAGGGACTGTGGAAAATATCCAAAAACTCATGCAGAAATGCACACACCAAAAAAAAAGTGTAGAATTTAGCTTTCTATTTTCAGCATACTATTTTAAATTAGAACAGTGCAGATATTTCTATTTTAAAAAATGATTCAGCTATGTTTTCTCTTTTATTGACAGTGGGCCTTAATTCAAAAAACACAAACAAAATTCTGCTGCAAATCATTAGTAAAAAGCACTTTTTGGCACATATGCACTGCTATATATAAATTAGCACAGAAATTCATTATACTCATGTTTTGTGAATTAAGCTTTAATTAGTATATTTGGATTCTGTCAGTGTTAAACATTTTTTCTTTTCATGGCTGAAATTCAGACCGAATGTGTCTCGGGTTCCAATCCACAATCTTTTGTTTGGTCGGAACAGATATTTGCCTGAGCCACTTTCTGACAGCGAGTCGATACGGATCAATGAGGTTCAGCATTGTGCTGACGCAGGCCTTTCTGTGTTTGCGTGTCTGTTTTCTGTCAGGTGTATGACCTCAGCAGTCCAGCAGAGAGCGAGAACAGTGCCCCGGGATGTGCCCTAACGGATGGTGTGTGTCTGACTGCTGGAGGACCCTCCTGTGGGGTCCATGGCAAATGTTTGGGGGAATGGGGCTCCTTCAGCTGTGATTGCCATCCAGGATACAGTGGACACAAATGTGACAAAGGTAAGTCAACACAATAGGTATGATTAGCCTACTGAAAAATCCAGCATAAACCAGCATGAAAGCTTCCCATGCTGGGGACCAACAAGCAAGCATCCCATGCTACTTTATTTAATGTACAGTAGTAACATTAATACAAAAATATAGTAGTAACATTAATATTGTGAAATATTATTACAATTTTAAAAAACTGTTTGCTATTTTAATATATTTTAAGATGTAATTTATGGTAAAGCTGAATTTTAAGCATCATTACTCCAGTCTTCAGTGTCACATGATCCTTCAGAAATCATTTTAATATGCTGATTTGCTGCTCAAGAAACATTTCTTATTAACATTAATGTTGGAATCTGTTGTATTGCTTAATATTTTTGTGGAAACAATTAGTTTTTAGGATTCTTTGATGAATAGGAAATTTAAAAGAACAGCATTTATTTGACATAGAAATAATTTGTAACATCATAAATGTCATTACTGTCACTTTTATTGTTGAATAATGAAAAAAAATCTCACTGACCCCAAAATTTTGAATGGCGTGTAGCTCCATTTTAAACATCAAATATCTTTCTGGTTTCTATAATGTTTGGGTACGTTATAGCACTTCCTGAGTGGTCATTTGAGAAGGACAGCGTGTTGAGGTACCAGCTGAGAGGGGGAGGAAGTCCACGCAGGACCCAAGCTCACTTCCTGTTGAGAACACGCTCTTCCATGGGCAGCTTGCTCAGCATGGCTTCACGTGACACCAACGAGTTCATTATCCTGGAGGTGAGTGATGCACATGAATGCAATAACATCTAATGCAATAACTTGCATTTTAAGCATCCCTTAAGTGTCCAAATACTCTTTGGAGCCACTGAAAATGTTTTAAAACTGTAACGCTGTGTCATCTTTTTGTTTCTCAGATAGTAGATGGGTACCTCACTGTTCGTGCTAACCTTGGGGACGGCGCTCACTCTCTCAAACTATTAGGCCAGCGTGTGAACCACGGCCAGTGGGTCCTGGTCAGCCTTCATCGCCATGACAACATCTTTACCCTGCAACTGGAGCAGGGCGGGGGTTCACGAGAGGTTACGGGGGTCCTGGGTCAGAAGAAGGAAATAGTAGTTCACCCCTCCAGTTTGTTTCTGGGAAACAGCGCCACTCCAAACACGCAGGGAGACTTTCAGGGTGGGTTTTCTCTTCCATTTCTTCCTCATTGCTGTAATTTATACCAATACATTTCTCTATTTTGCTTTGTTTATCTCCTGATGAGAATTAATTTGATTTCTTCTTTAAATGTTTTTATCATTTATGATTTTTATAATTAAAGCTTAAAGGCACAATATGTAAGATTTTTTTATTAAAATATCCAAAAACCACTAGAACAATATATTTTGTTGACTTGTGTTCTTGCATTATCCCAAACATTTCCAACAATTTTTAAATCCAGAGAAATCAGCAATTTTAATCAGGACATGGACCATGTCATTGCGTTTCCTCTCAATGACCTCATGTGCACTACCTTCATTAGCATTCGCTCCAGCAGCCTCGTCCCGCTCCAACGGCTCTCGCCCCTTCCCGCCTTATACCACAATAATGTTAATAAAACTTTAATACATTAGCTCATCCAGGAACATGATTTCTGCCCAAATCCATCGGATTCTTTTCCATCAGCTGTGGAGGTGAAGACAACAATGCCCATGATTCCACGCTCATTCACAACGTCTTCAAGCTACGCCTTTGTTTTAAAAAAACGACCTCTAGTGGCGAAAAATTACATATTGTGCCTTTAATATTCAACTGCTTTCTGAAATGCTTGATTCTGATTGGTCAGTCTCAGCATTCTGTGGTCAAATATTTTTGTATATAACCTGTAGACTGTACCATTTGACAGTTGTCCCTGCCAAACAATAATATATATACTACTGTTCAAACATTTTGGGTCAGTAAGATTTTTTTTTTTTGAAGAAATTAATTTCAGAAAGAACACATTAAATTGATCCAAAGAGACAGTAAGTACATATATAGTGTTACAAAAGATTTCTAAAAAAAAAAAAAAAAAAAATACACCTATATATAAATATATGGTAAAACAAATAGTAACAAAAATAAAAAGTAGCTTTGTTAAAATAAGTTACTCTGACAAAGTTACACCCTGTTTTTTTTTTTACCGTACAGGCTGTATGCGGGATGTAAGGCTGAACGGTCACTCTCTGCCACTGGATGGTCAGGGCACAGAGTTTAGTACTGTACTGGAGCGGCATGGAGTCCTGCCCGGCTGCCACTCTGACGCCTGCAGCGCCAAACCCTGCCTGAGCCCGCTGTTCTGCGTCGACCTGTGGAGGAAACACGAGTGCAGGTGAACACTCTCTCTCACACGGTTTATACTGTCAAACTCCTCTTTCTTTGTTTCAACGTCCGCTCTCTCACTCCAGGTGTCCAGCCAATCAGGTTGCAGTGGTGGATGAGGGCACAGGTCTTTTGCATTGTGCCCCCTCCCCCTGTGGCCCCACCACATGTCGTAACGGTGGCACCTGCCTGGCTCACTCCACCAAGACCTACCAGTGCCGCTGTCCAGAGGGCTTCAGGGGCCAGTGGTGTGAGATCGGCCAAATCAAATCTCTGCGTCTCGCTGCGCTCAGTCCGAGCTCCATTTTAGCCATCAGCATGTGTCTGCTCGTCTTTTTTGGTAACTATCAGGATATCTTCACACACATCCATGTATTGTTATAAAGTCTGTGTTGCGGTAAAGCCTCCATTATCATTGTGGAACCATAATGCGACCCTCTCAGTTTGTGACAGTGTATTAGGAAAACTGTCAATAGAGAGCTAACAGACATTGGTAGGAATGACGAGGCAGGCCAGATGTGTGTGTGTGTGGGGGTGTGCACCTCAGACAGGTACAACAATGACGTGACAGGCTGGCAGTGCCCTCCAGGCCTCTCTGCCAGCTCTGACACCCCATCATCCACATAGCAAGCACACACACAAATCCTTTTTAAAGCATTTCTGCATGCAGGCAGGAAGAAATCACTCATCAACTGCGGTGAAAATGTGATGGGATTGGTTGGGCTTCAGAGAAATTTGTCAGAAAATGGTGGGTTATTTTCGGATTGATCTGCCTTTAATTGAAATGAGGAGTCTTACCATCCATGAACTGGCAAGATGGCATTAGCTGGTGAGAGCTGAAGCCTGCAGTCAAACTTTTTTCGTCAAAATGTGATAACGTGCTCTGACTGAATAAAAAAATTGGGATCCAAAATCTAATTTAAACCTGTAAATAATATAATTTCATGATTAATTTGTAAATATAATTCGTTGAGTTGAAATATTTCATAATAAATTACACTATCATTCAAAAGTTTGGGTTCGGTACATTTTTTAAAATGTTTTTGAAAGACATCTTTTATGCTAACCAAGGATGTTTATTTGATCAAAAGTACAGTAAAACAGTAATATTATGAAGCACATTTTTGTCCAGGATTCTATGATGAATAGAAAGTTCAAAAGAACAGCTTTTATTTGAAATATAATTTTGTTATTGTAATAATTAAAAGACTTTACTACCACTTTTGATCAGTTTAATGCGTCCTTGCTGAATAAAAGTAGCAGTTTCTTTAAAAAAAAAAAAAAAAACTTACTGACCCCAAAAAGCAGTGTATAAAAAAAGGCAAAATGGATGTATTTTAATTAGTTGTCTTCAACTGTAGGATCCCATTGTATGTCTCATTATGAAGTACAATGGGTTGTGAAGGACTTTAAATTACCTTCATTTACCTTACTGCACACACACACACACACACACAGAAATAAACTTTAAATAACTGGTTACATCTTTCTTGTTTTAATCTCTCTCTTCCCTCTGCAGCCGTGCTCGTGGCAGTGACTGTATGGAATCAGAAGGGCAGTCGGAATAAGTTCCGCAAGCGAGGTGTGTACCACATCCCAGCGGAGCACGAGAGCTGGGAGGACATCCGGGAGAACATCCTCAACTACAACGAGGAGGGAGGAGGAGAGCAGGACCAGGTATTCCATTAACACAGGGCAGACGGGGGGAGGTATTGATTTACTTTCAGTGAAACTCAGGTCAGGGGAATGACCTCCATCAGCATCAATACTGGGATGGCATCCTCCTCTAGGTGGCAGCATTCAGTACTTTAGAAGCTCTATCTGCACAACACCATTTACACAAGAGCACGGCTATGCTCAGAACGGAATACTAGTGTTCAGTCGACATACTGCATACTCGACGTATTTTTCATACATTTCAAAATTACGCTATATTGTAGTCACATGACAAAAAAATTGTTTAATTAGAGAGTGGCATCCAGTTAGCTCAGAAATAAAATACCATTATATTGCATTTCAAGTCTTAACTGACAGTCCGTTTAAATAATGAGATGTTAAATTTTGTTACATACAAAAAATTCACACACAGTATACATACTGTACACTGCAGAAATAGTAAGAGTAGCAGTTTAGTATGCTATTTCGAACTTAGTAAATGTTTCCCGATCAACATTCTTTACTGTTCCTGGAACAACATTCCTTACAGCAAATATTATACAATTACATTTTTATCTTACTTGTGTAAATCACGTTAAGCATTCCAGCTCTAGAAATGAACAAAGAGATACATGAGAAAAGATATCCGTTTATATGAACTGTTCAAACGTTTGGGGGCAGTTAGACTTTTTTTAAAGAAATAAATACTTTTATTTAGCAAGGACACATTAAATTGATCAAAAAGGACTTTTACACTGTTAATGTAATAATAATAATAAATGCTGTAAATTTCTATTTATCAACGAATCCTACACAGCACAACCATTTTCAACATTTATAATAATGAGAAATGTTTCTTGAGCAGCAAATCAACATATTAAAATGATTACTAAAGGATCATGTGACACTGAAGACTGGAGTAATGTTGCTGAAAATTCAGCTTTGCATCACAGGAATAAATTACATTATAAAATATATTGAAGTCCCCCTGTAGTCTATAATTTTACCCCATAAAACTCATCTTTGATCACCAAAATGACATATTTAAATGTTTTTTCGAGTGAAAAAAAATTCTTCATGCCTCTACACCCTTGCCTTATTTAGTATACGCGGATCAATGAATATGGTAATTAGCCCCGCCTCCACTCACTCGCATGACTTACTGAGGTAGACGCTGCACAATGGTTCGCTTTTTACAACATCGGACACATAACGTAATTAATATGATTAGCCTTTTGCTTGACTATGTTATCAAACAGCTAATAATGTGTTGCTAATGTTACACAACCCATGTTCCCGTTCACCATGTCAGAGTCAGACAGCTGCCTTCTAAAACTCAGCATTCTTACAAACGCTTTGAACAACTTAACGTCAATAGAGAAAGTCATATAGTTCATCATAACATCGTAATATACATCATACACCCGCTATATTGCTAAATCTACCTGATTTTTCATATCAACAGAAAAATATACCGGGATAACCTGGCTTCTCTCGAAACTCCCTTGTTTCAGAGCAGTAATAGTTAATGATATGCTAAAGGCTGCCAGCACATTGACGTGATTGGTTACAAGCTCATTTGTGATGTCAGAAACACCAGCGATTTCAAACCGTGTTTTTGAAACTGTCTTTAGATCGCTGCAGTTTTAAAGAGAAAATTCTCAGCAATGGTGTTGACATGAATCTTCACATAGTTTGTCTTAAAGCATATTAAAAACACCATATAGACATAAAAACAACATTAAAACTTGATTTTCACCACAGGGGGACTTTAAAATAGACAACATTTATTTAAAATTCTAATAATATTTCACAGTATTACTGTTCTTACTATATTTTTGATTAACTAAGTATAGCCTTGGTGAGCAAAAGAGATTTCAAAAACATAAAATCTTACCAACCCCAAACTTTTGAATGTCAGTGTGTATTCAGATTTTGGCAAAGTTGAATGTCATTGAGTTTTTCCGGAATTAAAACTGTCACCTATGTGCCCAACAGAACGCCTATGACATCACTGAGCTGAAGAGGCCACTGTGTTCCAGCTTGTCCCAGTCCTCCTCCTGCACTACCGCCCCCCTCATCAAGTCATCCCAGGGCTCTCAGGAGGAGGTCCACCCCTGTGGAAACATCACGAACGGAGCCACCCTTCCCTACCACCACAACGCCGGCTGCGGCGGTCACTGCGCCATGGACTTCAAGAGCTATGTGTCGCGCATCATCTGGGAGGCCGACAACGACAGCCTGGCGTTCCCCATGGACACCTACCACGTGTACTGCATCGAGGGAACGGGCTCCAGTGCGGGCAGCCTCAGCTCTCTGGGATCGGCCATCTTGGAGGAGGGCTTCAGCTACGACTCCCTGCAGCACTGGGGCTCCAAGTTCGAAGGCCTGAGCGAGCTTTATCGTCGACCCGAGCTGGCCGTCCCCTACATGGACACGGTGCAAAGCCAAAGCCAGGAACAGCAACAATAATCAGACGACCCGAACACTTCAAGCCCAGCGTTTGTTTTTGTGTTAGTGTTTTATAGCCTTTATAGGGTTCCAGTTTGAACACTACAAAAAAACTTGTCCTAAGAAATTGTTTCAGTTCATTTGTGATGCAGTCACACAGCTTTAAGGGTGAGGAGAATCTGAGGTTGGAGGACTGATTTGTTTTATTTATTGAGTGAAATATTAAATGTACCGTATTTATTTTTGCTCTGATAGGGAACAAAGGCAGTGAATCATCAGGACTTCACCATGATGAACATGGTTTACAGGTCACATCCAGCGTGTCACAAATAAGGTGCATTGTAGTGAACACACGTGACTAATGCTGCGTTCCAATTTACTCTGAAATTTCCAGCTTCCTTTCTGTCAGATTTCCATCTTAGAAAGTTGTGAAGAACTTCTATTTCACCAAAATGTAAGTACACACTACCATTCAAAGTTTAGGGTCAGTAAGATTTTTTAATGGTTTTGAATGGTGAAGTCTCACCAAGGCTGCATTTATTTGATTAAAAATACAGTAATACTGTGAAATATTATTACAATTTAAAATAACTCTTTTAATATTTTAACATTTTAGTATGTGATTTATTTCTGTGATGGCAAAGCTGAATTTTCAGGATTTGTTTTATGAAAAGACATGAAAAAACAGCATTTTTTAGACACAATGTAAAAGTATTTACTGTTAATTTTGATCAGTTTAACGTATTCCTGCTGAATAAGACTATTAATTTCTTTAAAAATCCCATGGTGCTGGAAAATGATGATTTTCATGCCTATAAAATAAGATAAAATTAAAATAATAAAAACTAGAAAAAAGTTGTAATTAACTCAAATAAATAATATAATTAAAAATAAAGTCATCATAAGGTACTAGAAAAATAATAGAAAATAATGATAAAACCTGTTTAGCAAATGTTAGCAGTGACAGGTGTGTAAAACACTAAATGATCTTCGCTGAGGATCATCAAACGCCAGCAAAGACATTTTGTTTCTTTATGTCATTAAGAATCAGACAAAAGAACACGGCCATTTTGTCGGAAGTCATAGAAACCAAATATATATCCCACATCCGCCTTTGAATGGAGCGCAGCATTATTCCCAGCAGTTTACTGATCAGGGTGTTACGTTTTAAAAATCTGCATTTGACCAAAACACTCTTGTTTTAATGGACCCAGCTGCACTTTTGATGGACGCCTACTTCTGAATTTTAACTCTGAAACATAAATTTGCCAAAAGAGGGTCATGAAGACACCGAAAGACTTCATAGGTGACTGATGTGCCAATGAATCACAAATCCGCTCACGCAAAGAGTGCATAAGTTACATTACTTTCGGTCAGTGGTGGTGTAAATCTGCTTTCTGCCATGAATATTCATTGTGTAGGTTTTATCTTTCTTTGTCTTTTTCATACGAAGGACGTAGTGTGTGATGCCAATCATTTCTGATGCTGGTGTGCTGAAACGTGGCGACACTATCGTCTGTGTCATAACACCAGATGAATGTATCGTGTATTGAGTAGCCGAGTCGAGACTCCACTGTGTCAAAGTCTGTTTTAAAAGTTCAAATGTGGCCAGACGCAGCGCAAATACAATCACTAAAAAGCTTATAAATATTTTCAATTGCAATATACTTACAAAGGATCTGTATAGTTCTATTTTTATTGTTGTGAAAACACAAATATTAGTCTGCTAAAATGTGCAGGCTGCATTTTGTAAGAACAATGAGCCATACGATTGGTTTATCAGTTAGGTTAGCCCTCTAATAAATGCTCAGCAAAACCTATACAGAGACATAAATTGAGTTGAATCTCACACATGGTCCTTTACAAAAAAAGGGCAATGGCCAAGGCAACGTCACTTCATGTCTCTTGTAAACCGTCTAACAAGAGCATGAGGTCATTGCCACAGTGGCTTATAGCTGATTTGAAATGTTCGTTTCAGCCCATCACAGACCAGTGCTGCTCATTGTACCATGTAAATAATGTACATACAGAAATACTTTTTCTAGGGACTTAACTTTTTCCTTTTTGTATATGAATTTTAATAAATGAAATGTTTTCCTTGAGCAACTGTGAGATTGTGGTTATTTTCTCCTCTTGTAGACTCCCCATCCTACATTTTACCCCTCAATGTCAGTGATATTCTTTTGTGTTGTTTTACTGCCACCCTGTGGTGACTTACGGTAATAACAGGCTGATTGGGTTTTCTACTGTACTACAGTTGAGTTGTGGGCTAAATTATCATCTACATCATTTCCATGAGTTTTCCATCCTTTTTTAAAAATCCCTGGTATTTTCAGGTTTTCTATGACTATAGAAACCATGTAAAGCTTGCTTTCATTCTACTACATACTGCTTGGGAACCTAGTTCTGTTTGAGTATTAGTGTTAAAGGGATAGTTCACCCAAAAATGAAAATTCTGTCATCGAGCTCTGATTTTTGGCCCGAACCCAGAGTACTCCAGTGTCCTCCTGTATCCCTAGCTGAACCAGCCAAGAGTGAGGAGTCGGGGTGGTGGAGGGATGCTAAAAAATGTTGAGGAACATAGGTGCTACGTATATACAGGCCGTAATATATTTGTCTATATACACTGATGATCAAAAACATTATGGCCACTCATAGGTGAAGCAAATTTCATTGATTATCTCCTAATAAGGCCACATGTCAAGGTCTGGGTAGGTTAGATTGTAAGCAAGCAATCACTTTTTTACATGTTGCATGAGAAATGGGCAGGAGTGAAGACCTGAGTAACTTTGACAAGGGCTAAATTATGGCAAAGCGACTGGCTCAGTGTATCTCTGAAACAGCAAGGCTTGTGGGTCAGCAGCGGTGAGAATTTGCCAGCAGTGGTCTGAGGAGGGACAAACCACAAACCAGCGACAGGGTGTTGGGTACCCAAGGATCATCAATGCATGAGGGCAACAAAGGCTATCCCATCTGGTCTGAGCCAACAGAAGGTCTACTGTGGCACAAGTCACACAAAATCTTAATGATGGTTGTGGGAGGAATGTGTCACATCACACAGTGCATCGCACTCTGCTGCGTATGGGGCTGCGTAGCCACAGACAAATCATAGTGCCTATGATGACCCCTGTTGAAAGCACCTACAATGGGCACACGAGCGTCTGAACTGGACCTTGGAGCAGTGGAAGAAGGTTGCCAGGTCCGATGAGTCTAATACATCACATGGACAGCCATGTACGTGTGCGCCGTTTACCTGGGGAAGTGATGGCACCAGGATGCACTGTGGGACGATGACAAGCCAGTGGAGGGAGTGTGATGCTCTGGGCAATGTCCTGCTGGGAAACCCTGGGTCTGACCATTCTTGTGGATTTAATTTTGACATGCCCCCTACCTAAACATCAACGCAGACTAAGTACACCCCTTCATGACAATGGGATTGCCTGATGATGGTGGCCTATTTCAGCAGGATAATGCACCCTGCCACACTGCACATTGTTCAGGAATGGTTTGAGGAACATGACGAAGAGTTCAAGGTGTTGCCCTGGCCTCCAAATTTCTGAGATCTCAATCTGACTGAATGTGTGGGATGTACTGGACGAACAAATCTAATACATTGCGGCTCCACCTTGAACATGAAGGATCTGCTGCTAAAGTCTTGGTGCCAGATACCACAGGACACCCAGTGGACCTAAAAATGGGTCGGCACTGTTTGGCAGGATGCAGAGGAACATCAGCATATTTGCATATATATATATTTATGTATTCGCATATATATATATTTGCATTTTATCTGCTAGCTCCATCTGTCTGAAAGTTATCCAAGCCAACATAATGCAGTGGTATGCGGGACACACATCATTAAAAGTAAAAAGTAAAAGCATGTGTAGTTTGGAGTGGGTTCTTTGTCTCAGAGAGTCTTGCAGGGGGTTGGGAGTTCAGGGGTAGGAAGCCTAATAAGGAGGGGACATTCATTCCCCAGAACTACACAATAACTCACACAACAGAGGCATTGTAATGAAAATCCATGTCTTCAACACCAGCCACATGTCTGGCAGACACCTCTATATAGAGACCAGCTGACCACTGCAATAGCGTTTATCAACTGATTGTAATATGTAACAACATAGCAAGAGACCAATGCCTTATCCGACTTTAACAATAAGAAAAAATCTAAGATTTGAGCTCTAATAATAGCCAACGCTTCTGCAAATACTCTAACTTGAGCTGCTGTAACAGTTTCCTGTCAAAGACACTCCACGCATTGTATTTCAAAAGGAGGTTGTCTTTATCGTCTTTCCTCTAAAGGTAATCTGGAGGTGAAAACAGCAACAACTTCAGTGGCTTTTTTGGGGGTCTCAGATGTCACAGCGGCACCTCAACACCCTCATTAGGACAGTTTGCAATTCAAATTTGTTAGTCTTAGTGCTTTGTCCTTTGTCACTTCACCAAAAGGTACATCAGCGAGGCTCCCCCATGATACTCACATTACACAATGAAGAGGTGACAAAATAGCTTCACATTAGATCAGGCAGCAATGTTTGTGCATTTCTGTGGGTAAAAATTATTTTAAATTCTCAGTATATATAAAACTGCTGTGAAACTGTACATTTATTTCTCTTAGAATTTAGACACTTAAGGCCCACTTAAAATGTACTAATGTCACTGCAATATATAACATCAAACCAAATGGCATTCATTCTGAACAATTTTTGCATTTATTTTCAGATATTATTAGATCAGATATTGAATGTAAAGAAGTAGAATGGAAATACAGTGCTCAGCGTAAATGAGTACACCCCCTCTGAAAAGTAACATTTTAAACAATATCTCAAAGAACACAAAAACAATTTCCAAAATGTTGACAAGACTAAGTTTAATATAACATCTGTTTATCTTATAACATGAAAGTAATGTTAATAATATAACTTAGATTACACATTTTTCAGTTTTACTCAAATTAGGGTGATGCAAAAATGAGCACACCCCACAACAAAAACTACTACATCTAGTACTTTGTATGGTCTCCATGATTTTTACAGTTTTTTTTTTTCAACTGCTTACACATTTTTGCCTCTTTTTTTCAAAACTTTACACACAAATCTAAGAATTGCACACACAAAATGCCTCAAATCTCTTGCAAAATGAAGCACTGCATTCAAAATATCACAAATACATTTCAAAAGCAAACATTTGTCTTACGTTGCAAACACCTTTGCCATAATATTCTATTTTTGGATATATCATATTCACAGTTATTCAAAAACTAAAGCTCTTCTTTTGTGAGCTCCTATGTACATTTCTATACAAGATTGAAAGTAACTGGCAGAGATGTTGAAAAATTCACAGAAAACACAAAAGCAAGATTGGAAAATTTTTTTTTTTTTACTGTAAGCATTTGTGGTTGTGAATACAGTATTGCACAGTACGGAAGTAAAGAAATACATCAATTGATAACTGTAGTGAACTTGCATGCCGATTTTCTTCAACCCTTCTCATCAGAAGACACTCCTGTCGAGGTGTTAACTTCCGTGGATGACCTGGACGTGTCTGTGAGATGGTTGCAGTTCCACCTTTTTAAACTTTTTGTACCACTTTTGCTACAGTATTCTGACTGATAAGTAAAGCTTTGCTGATCTTCTTGCAGCCTTCACCTTTCTGGTGTAAAGAAATTATTTTCTTGTGACATTTCTCTTCCATGTGGTGCCATTTCTGACAGCATGAAATGGGAAGGGGTTTTAACACCCTTTTATAGTCAACTGTCTGCTGGACACCTGTGTAATCAATAATTAGACTCACCTGTGGTTGAATTCTTGTTAAATTAGACATTTGTAGTCTAAAATGTAGCTTTGCTCCAGAGACTTTCAGTGTGGTGTACTCATTTTTGCATCACCCTAATTTGAGTAAAACTGAAAATTTTGTTCTCTAAGTTATATTATTAACCTTACTTTCATGTTATAAATTAAACAGATGTTATATAAAACTTAGTCTTGTCAACATTTTGGAAATTGTTTTTGTGTTCATTGAGATATTGTTTAAAATGTTACTTTTCAAAGGGGGTGTACTCATTTACGCTGAGCGCTGTATTATAGATTTCTGAAGGATCATGTGACACAGAAGACTGGAGTAATGGCTTTCATCAGGCTAAAAATTCACCCACCACTTAGTCTACACACAAACTCAAACAAGGAGGCTTTCATTTTCTTTCATTTTTTAATAACTTCACATTGTAAATTACAGAATCTTGTCATTGTTATTTGTACACATATACATCTTATGTACAATTCATAGTACTTTTTACAGTTCTTATTTCAACAAATGTAGCTAATGTCACTGGCTCAAGCCCAGGTCAAATTTAAATCAAGCTATGCTACAAACAAAAGGCATTTAATTCATAAATAGCAAGCACCTCAAATTATTAAATATGCCTTTGGCATTGAGGAAAAAAAAAAAAAATTGCAATTCAAATAATACAAATCTACTTATATGAAATAAATACAGTCTGCTTAAACTCAGTTTGGTTAAACTCACTTCTGAGGGTTGAAAACAGTCAAGTCTTACAGGAATATCTTCCATCGCAGGAGAATAAAAGCATGGGAATGACGTTCACAAAGATGTCAAGATTTAAGAAAACAAACCAATAACTGATTCTGCTCGTCTTACAGGGTTGTCCAGTTTAACAAGCAGATTAGCACCACTGGGTTGGCATTGGACCACATTAACACCAAAACTCAAAACATTTCATAACAAGCGCACACACGCGCACACACACACACACACACACACACACACAATAAAATTAAATTGTATTTACACAACATAAAATGTAACATAAGATCCATGAAGCAGCAGCATTTGTGCAGACCTCTGAACTGGAAATGTGGCCAGAAGTTCATAAGCAGGTTAAGTCTGAATCAATTCACGTTTCATTTCTAGCTTCAGAAAATGGATTTTAATCCATTCTTCGATGGAAGGCACTTCTGAGTGCTTCAAATACTGCTTTGGGAAACCAAATTTAGGTTCTCCCTCAATTTCACACAACAACATCTGAAGTACGCCTGGATTTGTTTCCTATAGACCACCCAAAAAGTACCACACACAACTATATGTCTCTGGATGTGTTGGTCTGGAAGGTCTCACATCTCTGGGCTGTGATGGCAAATAATGAAGACTAGCTACGCCATGTACTCCTCAAACCCGTCAGACATTTGCAGGTTTCTCAGTGCTTTTAGGAGGGGTCAATATTCCCGCTACAGCCAACGGAGACATCCGGTCCAAGCTGTCCTGCTGCCGATCATGTGCTTCACTCTGAAAAGACAAACAAGGTTACGTCAAAACTTGTGAAATCTTAAACCTGACTGAGAATACAATGAAAATGAGAACTCACCAGCATGGCCAGGTAGTCCACGTGGGTCTGTATGTTGTGTCGATCTTCTGCCGCCACCTTTTTGAAGTCCTTTAGCTGTGGTCTGGTCCATTCGCGTACAGTCCGCACAAATGGGTTCATCCACCGCACACAACTTGATATGCTGTCCCATGTGAGCCCTGGTGGGAAAGAAAAAGAAAATAATTAGATCGGACACAACAACTTAAGCAAAAACAATCCTTAAAGCATATCCAAGGTCAGAAAGCTCACCTGATACTTTATGGACCGTTTCAAAAGAGGTAAAGTGACAAAATGCAGCAGCAGCGAGGACTCCATACTGGTAATCCAAAGAATTAATGTCCAAAATGCAAAGATCCAACAACTGCAGAGAGGATTCGAGAGTCAGAAGGGGTGTCGAGATAACAAAACAATATACATATTCACTTCTAAAGGAGCTAAAGTCTCACCTGTGTGATTTGAATGTAGGTTTCCTGTGAGAACTGAGGAATGAGGAAACTGGCATCATCCTTCAAAGAGTCCACTTGAGAGTAGAGCTTCAACCATGAGATGACTGTCTCGGGACAGAGGTCCCAGTTTAACGCCTTCAACATGACAAGCTCTTTAGCAAGAATCTCCTCCTCATTACAGGCCCCGTCCGTCACATAAGCAAACTCCTGGAGCTTTGGCGGGTAAATCTCCTGTCAAACAGAGATATTTATGAGAAAAGTGGCACTGTGGAGTTCTGTGATGTTCTTCAGTTGACTTTGATATTTATTTATGACAACACTTTCAAAATGAAGTCACCAAAGTTTAAGTACCTCTATCTTTGAGGCTATGAAGAGTGAGGTTATGCCGATGAGCTGCAGTTGATCTTTGCCAGTGTCCTTCTGAGTAAGCATGAAGCGATCAAAGATGTCCTGAGCCAAGTAAAACGTCTCTCTGTGGAGTGTATAAACTTCGCTGACCTGGACAGAAAGAATTTAATTTCAGATTAAACACAATCAGATGACAAGAACAAATAACAGATGAAAACAAACACATACCTCCATGAGCCAGTCCAGCAGAATAGACCTCATTTTAGGCTGCAGTGCTGGATGTTGCTGGATGAAGCCCTTGTCATGTACATACTTCAGCTCCTTGTTCAGCATCTTTATCCACACGTCATCTGAACTGGCCCAACTGTCAGGACAACAGCAAATGTGTGCCATTAAACCAGAGAGCAAGCATTGAATGATATTTAACTTAATGAAACACATTCTGGATATCACAAATTTATTCTGCTTGTGTATTACATCATGCTGTTAATAAACATTACATGACTCAGGAAATGTTTAAAGCAAGGAAATCAAGCCAAATTGTTTTCGCTATGATTTTGGATTAGTTTCCCCAAATGAGAACAAATGGGTAATGTCATCAAGTGGATGTTTCATTATGCATTATTTGTAAAATACATTGATTATAAGCATTTACTTTCACTTTTCAAAGCATGAGACACTGTGATCAGGTCCTACCTGAGGCATGGCAGTGGAGAGGGCTTCACAAAGAGGTTCTTGAATCTGAAGCGTTTAAAACCAGAAAGATTACCAGTCTCCTGATTAGCCTCCTTCTGAGGGGTCTCGATTAAGACAATGGGACTAATATCCCCTTCAAAACAACGGTTCTAGAAAAGAAAA
Organism: Ctenopharyngodon idella; assembly: GCF_019924925.1. Classification (NCBI taxonomy): domain Eukaryota; kingdom Metazoa; phylum Chordata; class Actinopteri; order Cypriniformes; family Xenocyprididae; genus Ctenopharyngodon; species Ctenopharyngodon idella. The sequence goes on along the minus strand of NC_067235.1, from coordinate 20,051,816 downwards.
TGTATGGCGTTACTACTTAGGCTATATGAATAAGACTTAAAGGGATAGTTCACCCAAAAAAATCAAAATTATCCCATAATTTACCCTCAAGCCATCCTAGGTGTATATGACTATCTTCTTTCAGATGAACACAATCGGAGATATATTTAAAAATATCCTTAGTCCTCTAAGGTTTATAATGGTTGTGAATGGAGGGCTGCATTTTGAAGTCAAAAATAATGCATCCATCCATCAAAAAAAAAAAAAAAAAAAAAAAAAAAGTAATCCATACGACTTCAGTGGGCTAATAAAGGCCTTCTGAAGTGAAGCGATGCATTTTTGTAAGAAAAATATCCATATTTAAAACTTTATGAACTCAAATAACTAGCTTCTGGTGGATGACCGTGTGCAGAATGCTCAAGTCGATTTGCGGCGGAAGAGTATCCTTTGACCTGACGCGCAACGTATTGACGAACGCGGAAGCACAGAGCATAGAGCAAAACAAATCACCGGTCATGGATTATAAGTCTATAATGATCATTTTTAAAGAGAAATGTTGGAGGATTTTGATATGAGAGAAGAGGAGCTTAAATTTGATGCACAGCCCTGTTTGTTTTAACCGTGAGAGGCGTCTAAGCTTACGATACTCCTACATCCTGCGTCATACATCACGTCATGGGTTACTCATTTGGCGCAAGTCGACTTGCGCATTCTGCATACGGTTGTCCGCCAGAAGCTAGTTATTTGAATTTATAAAGTTTTAAATATGGATTTTTTTTTTTTTTTTTACAAAAATGCATCGCTTCACTTCAGAAGGCCTTTATTAGCCCACTGGAGTCATATGGATTTTTTTTTTTTTCTTAATCAATGGATGCGTTATTTTTGGCTTCAAAACGTGGCTCCCCCATTCACAACCATTATAAACCTTGGAGGACTAGGGACATTTTTAAATAAATCTCCGATTGTGTTCGTCTGAAAGAAGATAGTCATATACACCTAAGATGGCTTGAGGGAGAATAAATCATGGGATAATTTTCATTTTTGGGTGAACTATCCCTTTAACCAAATACAATTACATAAGGCATGAATAAGAATGGAGTATAGTGTTTGTATTACATTTTAATTTTTTTCATAAAAACACTTATAGTGTGCACTGTATATAGTTTATATTCCAAATTGCTGCACAGGAATATCCTTTCAAGTATCAAATAACAGCATTTTATGTTTCTGAACTTTTATTAATATAGCAGCTTTAAAGCAAAGTTAATAATAATGTTATCAAACACTATACTAAACATTTTTTCCCCCAATTAGTTAATTAAATAGATTTTTTTTCGCGGTCTGGGGAATAAAGGAAATAAACGCGGGAGGCTCTGGACGTGACGTGACGTCACGGCGCGCTGATTAACCCAGTGACACCATTACTGCGCATGACTGAACTACTGCATAATAAACAGATTGCTAGTGAACTAACATTTATTGCTTTACAAGCATTCCTTAAACTAAATACAATTAGTCTAGCTCTTTTATCTCTGGGTAAATAATACAAATCATGTACAAATATATTACTAATGATAATACAAATCAGCTTACCTGAATTTCATAGTTTTGTTTCTTAGCTGCTGACGGGATTCTTCTATTGCACTGCTGAAAATAAGGTTTTGATATTTAAATATTTGCGTACATTGAAAATAATATATTACACAACCGTTTCAGTAACATAATATGTCAAATAAATAGCAATATCTCACCTCGCCTTTTCTTTTCCTCTGAGGTTTGTTTTGTTCTGGTGCGTTTTCATTTCTTTCTTGTAATGTGTTGCGAGTACTATTGAAATACGAAAGTAAAGAAATAAGTATTGTCGTTTATTTAGGGTTAGCGTAAATCAAACATTTGACAAAGTTCTCACCTGCGTCTTGACATTTTCTAAACAAACGGTGTGCTTTTCTCCTGTGAACCAGAAACATACAACGTTAAGTCACAATGTAATTAACCAGCACTTTAAACTTAAATAATGACTTAACTGCATATCGTGTATAAAACACTACTAAAATATCTTTAATAAAGCGTTTAAGAGAAATACTTTCAACAAAATGGCTTAACAATAAACACTTAAGCTCCAGACTGGAGCTTAGTACATACAGGACCAGAAATATCTATCACATTTCTATACGAATTAAAAGTCAAACCGTTAAAATCTAAAGGCATTAGGAGTAAATGCAAAGTCTGCTCAAGCTGTATTATTATCATTCGATGTTTTTACACAAACCAGAAATACATGATCCAGTTCTGTAGGTTTATGAAAGGACAGTCCGCGCCAATTTACATGAAGCGGGAGACTACAGCTGCCCCCACAAAAACCCATCTGAGATCTGTTAAAAGCGCATTAAACACCAGTTTCACCGAGAATACTGTTCAGGGAACTCCTTGGTGTGTAGAAAATCCATAAGACTTCTCACAATATAAGTTATTTTCCTAGTTTATGAAAGGAGTTTACAAATACACGTCCACGTACATACTATCTAATCTGGCGCCTAGCAGAGCTGGCTAACTTTCAACAACATCCCCCCTCTGAGCTCGACATTACATTAAACATTTGGCTATAAGATGGTTCTGAAAATATGAATTGCCCCTTTTTCCTAAATAATAAAGCTAAATACATCTGCTTTTAAGGGTCCCGCAGGAATCTTCATCTTTAGTCGTAGATGACTGGTTAAAAGGCTCAAACCTCCGTTTTAAAGCAACAGTAACATAAAACAACAGCACGGTTCCTGCTAAAACATTTTGTAACACGATTTTGAAGAGGTAAGATTAAAGTAAGAAATATTATAAGAGAAAGAAGACTAAAGTAAGTGTCCTTACCGCAGTGTTCAGTGCGAGTGAATGAATGAATGGCGCCAAGCAATATATAGTCCAGCGGTTCGCGGCTACTGCGCATGCGTGGCGCTCTTTTTAGACTTTAAAAACAACCCAAAAAACTATATATAGCATTGTGTTTTCAAGCTAAAAATGATCGGATAGCCTGATGTGTGTTGTTAAAAAATGTCCATGGATTCAGAAATTATTATGTTGGTCTTTTTGAGGAAACCTACGAGAATGTTTGTGGTTTGTAGACTTGTTTTTGGCCGCGCCGACCCTTGGTTTAAATATGTAAAAAACGCGCTTTCCTGCTTTCCCGGTTAAACGAATCCGGGGCTCGAGGTCCTAATACATCATATGCGAGTAGGTCTGTGTGTTAAATATTGCATTTATGTGAAATTATTAAGAGTTTTTTGACTCGAAGGAGACGCTTCCTAGTTTGACAGCTTCTCGTGGGCGTGGATTTGAATCGGTCTGACCAATCATCGTTATTCCACGAGAAACAACGTGCTCTTGTAAACAAACCCATGAGAAGAGAGATCAGCACATCTGACAGGCAATTAAAAGCCCAGTGAAAATGTTTCTTACCATCAATCCTATCATAATATTACTTGCATTTCACAATCATATCTAAATTAATCAACCAAAATATATATTTTTTCTGTTGTTTGCACAGAAATGTTGATTTTGTCACTATCATGTACCATTTTCGTGACGATGCGTTTTTTTTTTTATGCCTTTTACCCTCTGGTTACTTTATTTTGATCTGAGCATAAAAATACATGAACACACTAATATACATACTGCCGCGTTTCCGGCGAGAGAAACACAAAATAAAACACATAAGACAGTTCTGTTCATACAAAATCAACGCGACAGCTTTCGTACATAAACACATGAACAAGAAATACTTCATTCATTTAACCTTTTGAAAGAACAAAATCCCAAGAATACATTTTTGGATGCGAAATCGGCGCGAACAGTAATCCCGCTCAACCCTTTGTGTATGTTAAAATACGTCACATCCGGGGTGAAGAAAAGTGTAGCTACGTAGTACGTACAATATATAAATAAACAACTTCGTGTACTAAATGAATGTCTCCCAAATGCAAAGATCCCCAATATTCTATGTTTCATGAACATTTATACAAAACTAAATTCTGAATGTCTGAGGGACCTCTTTGTAAGGGATTTTCAATTCAGCCAGTACAAAAAAAGCACTAACCTAATCTACTAGCACTGTCACAAATGAACTTTCTAATAAAGAATGTATTTTAATAGGCATTTTAATTTTGTGAGGGCATTAATTGTTTCCCTGGCCATATAAAAACAATGTGCCACCCAATTATTAACTGAAATACATCGTTAATTTGACAAATGTTGGCATCATTAATACTAAAGCAGCCACAAATAATCCACAAGACATAAAAAAGCAAATATGGTAGATTTTAGTTAATCTTTTCAGATCAAACGCCACCATATTAGCTTCAACATTGTGAATACAGATTTCTGTACCAGCTACAAGTCACTTGTCACTAGAAGAAGCTCATTACACTTCCATTTTAAATATATATTTATTGGGCATTTTTGAACCCGTCTACTATCAGCATGTAACCATCCAGGAGAAGAACAAGGAGAGCACGATTAAACGGGTACAGTTGGAAATCTGCATTATTAAGGTTAATACCCACACTGGTACAATGAATAATAAGCTTGCACTAATCATGGCATGGGATTCTTGAGAGATTAGTTGGGTTGAGTTACAGCTTGGTATGGATTCTTGAAATGCTCCTGAGTGGAAAGCTTTCATTATAATTTGGTGAGGTGATTAGATTACAGTATAACTTGCGCATATGATGCCAGAACATGCAAACACCTACCTAAGTCTTTAAAACTTACGCCATACTTACATATACACTATTTGAACATTTCTTTTTACTAAAACAAAGGAAGAAAACACTAGTTTGTATTAAAACATTTATTGAGAAGAGAGAATACATACTGACAAATAGTAGGTTTCAAGACATATGAAATGAACAATTTATTTGCAAATTATACAACCCATACAAAACAGTTTGTGTATGACATGTATCCAAAACATATCAGTACAAGAAAAAGATAAATAAACAATGCTAAAACCCTACACTTTTGGCAAAGTGCTGTATTATTCCAGTAAACTAAAAATCAACCAAAGCATAGTCTAAAACTTAGCAATGCCACAGAAAATATTCTTCACACATTAAACACAGAAAACGTTTGCTACATTTCGTGTAAAAAGTTGACAGAGCAAGTGGCTCACAGAGACAAGGTATTCCTCTGTGCATAGTAAAATTACATTTGTTTGTGTCCCTTTGGACAAATTTCAAGTTCTTCACGGATGCATTGTCATACTGTTCACCTGGAAGGCACATGATCCCCAAATGCAATTCAAGGCAAAATGAAATCCCTGTTTTGAATACCAAAAAAATCAGGCATCTACTGACATAGGGAAAGAGGGCCTCTCCAGTATTACTCAAGGAATATGAAGAGAACCTAACGTCCCTTGCTTTCCCTTCGTCCACAAAAATTAAAAGAAAAATGTCAGAAAATGCAATATACTGCTCAGCGCAGACTGCAGCAAGCAAAAGAAAAGAAGAGAAGCTGTAGTTGTTTTCCTTGAGTTGCTCATGCATATAATATGCATTCGGCTGAATGTCAGAGTTAATGAATTCAGTTTCATTCATTTAGGGGAGACATTTACCTTGGCAGTGTGACCGGAAATTTACAACACCAGGTCTCGCGTGATAAAGGAATAAAGAGTAACAAACATAACCTACGAAGAATTTTTAGTTTTTGCTACTTTAAATATGCCGCTCAGCAATATACAATGTGTAACTAGTCAAATAAAACATGAAAAAGGCATATAACACAAAAAGTCACTACATTGATAAAACTAAAAAAACCAAAGAAAGATTAAAATGCTAACAGTTTCACTCCGTCGTCAAAGTTTTTAACAGTCAATTAAGAGAAAGAGTTTGTTTCACAGTCCTCGGAGGAGCAAGCATTTTGCTTTCATTCAAAGTGTGAGATGCACGTTATGTTAAAGATTTACATCAATTACAAATATTTCCACAAGGTAACATACACGTCGACAAAGTTAGAGGTTCTCCAGTATGTACAAAGACAGTTTACCATCTGCAAGTAATATGCATTCTTAGCAAAGAGCGAAGGTGAACAGTGATGACCCTGAGACATGTACTGCAGATATAGAGCAAACATGAAAAATAACATTACAACACTTTTTTTTGTTGGTTTTCTCACCTGTTGGAAAATTAGCACTACACAGTCATACATCAAATCAGTCACTAAAAATAGGAAAAAAACTACTTACATACATATCTACGCAGATAACACACATTCTTATCAACTTCATACTGATATGTAATATATATTCAATATTTTTTTCTTTTGAAAATATTTTGGAAGTTTTTTAAATATATTTTATATATTTTGAAATTTACTATGGAAACAAGGCTTTTAGTGATAATAAACCCAGTATACTTTTTTAAAGAGAAAAAAAAACAAAGAGGAAGAAAGCACTGATCTACAGAGTCACAGGCAGGTTCCTTCCTAACCAGAAAAGTGCTGCTGATGATTTCATCACTGATGTGATTGAACTTAGTATGGCTTCAAAAAAGCAAAGAAAGCGTCAAGCTGCCTACTCATGATGCCTACAACATCATGCTCACTAGAACAAAACACTTGGTTATTCAACCTTCATGACATATAACATAAGACCGAACATAACAGATGGAGCTTATATAGGAAACACGTGACATGATGCAGACACATTCAGGTCGAGCGGAACCTGCCGTGAAGTAAAGTGACCTATGGCATTGATTCTAAAGGACTCCGTTCCTTCTGGCGAAAGACTAATTCTCCCAGTGTGGAGGGGGCGGCTTGCAGGGGAGGACGGGGGAGTGCAGTGGGAACCGTCTCAGTAGTTGTACTGCCTCTGTCCCGGCTGGTGAACGTAGCCTCCGGTGGCTTTGGCCTGTCTGGCTCCGCCTTCGCGCAGCAGGTTGAGGCGGCGAAGGGCGTTGCGAGACAGCTGCTGGCGCTCCACGTTGTCACGGATGCGCTGAGCCAGGCGGACGTTCTTGGTCTGCTCCAGAAAGCCTGCGTGAGCAGCGACCAGAGCGGCTGCGTAGCAGCCGGAAGCGTGACTTGGCCGACGCTGAACTTCAGATCTACAAAGACAAACAGAATCTGTCAGATTTTAATATAATATTATAATGTTATATAACACTCTGAATCTGCCCTTTACCTTAAAATCGATGGCTCACGGGTGCTGTCCTTGGCTGGTCGTTGACGAGGGCTGTGAACGGCGTACACGGACATGCTGGGGTGCTCGATCAGCAGGTTCTCCAGGGGACTGGTCTCTAGCAGGACCGGCGCTCTGCCTCCAGCCATGAAACACGGCGGAGGGGTGATGAACCAGCTCTCTTCTAGCCCACATGTCGCCTCTAGACGCAAGAAGCTGCTGTCCTCTGCGTCGGTGTCTGCCGCCGAATCCAGAGAGGAGCAGGAGGAGCAGCGCACAGGAGAGTCCAGGGGAGCGACGTTTTCAGAGCACACATCCACCAGATCATCTCCACACGCACCGGAACAGGCCTTCGCTACAGGAACAGAGAGGACGTTACTACAGTGAAATTATTATTTGAATTAAACTTCAGTGTTCACAACATTAAAGTCGGCATGAAATGGAAATTACAATCATCTTTTCTTCCCTATTGTGAAGTATTTCTGAGTGAAACAGCTTCTCAAATTAGAAAAATCTAGGGCAGGACTTAATTTTGTCTATTGGGAATTGATTGGAGTATTAGATCATTGTCATTTGTTAATTGCTGGAAAACCCCAGGTGAGTGATTTTAAAAAACTAATAATGTGCATGGATAAATTATTTATAACTTACACTGCAATATTCCATAAAATGTTAATGAAACCTTAAATCACTTGGCTTGTTCAGGAGAAATGTGCTATTAAAGGGTTAGTTTACCCCAAAATGAAAATTCTGTCATTAATTACTCACTCTCATGTCGTTCTAAACCTATAAGACTTTCGTTCATCTTCGGAACACAAATGAAGAACTTTCTGATGAAATCTGAAAGATGTCTGTCTATCCACTGACTGCCTTTGCAACAACCACTTTGACTCTTCAAAAAGTTCATAAAGAGATGGTAAAATTAATCCATATAAATCGAGCAGTTTAGTCCAGATTTTCTGAAGAGACTCGATCGCTTTTTATGATAAATAGATTTATTTTAGGCATTTATTCACATGTAAACATTGATCAGCGAACATAAGCAGAAGCTCAACCACCTGAATGAGGCACAAAAACAAACCCCTTTCCGGAAGCTCAAACATGCTGCGTAACACACAAGAATGAACCTCACTGGTTACGCAGCACGTTTGAGCAAACGTGGACGTTTGAGTTTGTTTATATATGAGTAAAAGCCTGGATTAAATCAAAAAGTGGCCGTTGCAAAGGCAGTCAATGGACAGACAGAAATATCTCAGATTTCATCAAAAAGATCTTCTTTTGTGTTCCGAAGATGAACGAAAGTCTTATGAGTTTGGAACGACGTGAGGCTAAGTAATTAATGACAGAATTTTCATTTTGGGGTGAACTAACCCTTTAATTTTGGAAGCAATCTGAAATGAAGGAGTACTATATATAGTACTATATATGTGAACAGTAAGAGGCTGCCTAGAATAACCTAGCAAGCACCTATCAACATACTAACAACCATACAAATCATCTTAGCAACGACTACGAAAAAAAATCCAAAAGAAAAAAAAAAAAACACATTTTTTTAATATATCAAACTTGTGAAGTTGTATAAATAAAATAAAATAAAATAGAACCATAATTCAGCACTGGTTTATATTGAAAACATCTAAACTCAGTGGAAACGTTTGAGATATCTAATTAAAATCAAAGTGTCACTGGTTCTATGGAAAACAAGTCATGTGTTTAGACAGAAACCAAGAGAGTCAATATTTTTGCCCACACTTAATTTCTATTTGTCTTTGTGGCTCCTGGCAGGTAACCAAAACTGGTGTAAACAGCTGGCTTTTGGGCAGAGCCTCTGAAGCGCTACACTTTCAGCGGCCTCTAGATGGCAGTATGACTGAACAATCCGTCACTCCCTTACTTGGACTGACCAAACACTGCGGAAACTTGACAGCTATCACATGCAGCTCGTGTGACAGATTAAAAAAAAACAGTGATATCAACTCATATATTTACACTAAATGTAACAAGACCAACTAGACACTAGAAAGTCCCACACCCACAGCATTGATGTTATAGTACACAACAGAACTTCCCTTGCACAGAGCCACACCTTGTTTATCTGTAGACTTGCAGCATCCTGCCAGATGACTGAACATTTTCTCATCTCAGCTGGTTAGAAAGCTCTTAACCTTCTTACAGCACTCTTCAATGTCCCTGAGAAGCCAGTTAACCTTTAATCCTCTCACCATGATGGGAAAGTACTCACTTAAAGATATTTCCATCAAGCTATATTGATATGAAACAAGAGATATGTTTTTAATCTCCAGTCCCCTCCCGTCTACCTCAGCCTTCAGGCAATGACTGATGTTTGTAATCATTCCGTGTTCAAGGCCTATTCTCGTTATGTGCATAAACGGCAACTTAATCGGTCCTATTTTTATCGCAGACCCCACCTAGACACTTTTGTCTGACAAGCTAAAAGCGTTGTTGCCCATAAACATGTCTGTCTCCTCCTGTCCTAAAAGAGGTGAAGTGGGCCAACCAGATTGCCTTGCACCTGAAATATTCACACACACACACAATATGAGAAGGCCTGTATTTGGGCAGGAAACTTATGAGGGGCATCATGTTAATGAGGGCAAAGCGTCTGTGCCAGGTTTTACAGAATCTGTAATATGGCTCCAGCCGACCATGTCATCAGTATCAACTGAGGTGAGTTAAGGTCATATCATACATAAGAGGAGTTTGCAAGCTCAATCTGCGGAAAATATGCAGTATTCTGTTGAATGCATTTAAAAGTCAATGCAAATTCTAGTTTGCAATCGTTTTTATATCTCTAATGTGAAATATTTTAGAGTAAAACAGGATATTCTATGTGAAAAATGTAGAGCGAGAATTTGGGAACTTTGTTCTATGCATCGGTTGTTGATTCGATTTTGAGATGTGGGCATTCCACTCAAAAAAATGGAGGCAATGTGCACTTGTGGGGACGGCATTTAAGTAGACTAAATAATTAGAGAGGTACTACATACATCAGCAAAGAGAGGTCTGTCGTTTTCACCAGAAGATCCAGCTGAGACATTTTAATGAATCATTTACAATTAGATCAATAACATGCATTTTCATTTCATGCCAGCTTTAACATTATCCCATGGACTGTACGGCCTAAGTGACGTAAGCAGAAAAAGAAATGTAGAAGAAAAGCAAGTACATTTTTATTAAAGATTCTGAAGACATTTTGCATCACGAACATGCATTAAAAAAGTAAAAGGATTTAATTTTATTTTCATGTTTACTTGAAACGTGTTAAACGAAACTGAGACTCTTAATGCAAACTAAGCCTGTTCATATCTGCGTTCAAGAAGAACACAAGGTCCATATTTCACTTTGCTGATCAAAAACAGGAAATGCAAGAAAGATCTCTCACCTAGATAATCAACCAGAATCCACTCATCGTCCTCCTCCTTCTCGTTGAAGTCTGGATCCACAGGACATCCACTGCCCTCCTCCAGGGAGTCTCCAAACAAGATGCTGGTGAACCTCTGGAACATGTTTTTGTCCCGGGCAGAGGCGTGAGGCTGGACAGTCCTGCTGGGAGTGGGTGAGGGCTGGGCTCTTTGGTCATCAGCTGCGGGAGCCGCTCACTGAGATCTTGGTAAAGGTGCTGAAGTGCATTAGTTACTCCTTCTCAGCTGAGGAACACCTGATGAAGTTCAGCCATTGCTCTTGTTGATAGTGCAAAAACAGGCCCTGGAGGACAAGCGAGAAGACAACATTGTTGTTCACAACACAAACTGACCAGCCTTCAAGTACACAACATTTCCTGGTGATGAACAGGTCATGTTCTGTTGCGATTAGCCATAAATTACAGGTACGCTAATAAAAGACAGACAGATATTCCCGAGAACAGAGCAGCCAAAACAAAACAGTCTAAAGTGTCACTGCTGTCACAGATACTGCCTGCCCTCTTCACACGAAGCTGATGCCTATGAAAACTGATCTTTGTACAGTTACACCCAGCCTCGTTCAGGACTGTGACTCATGAGGGTACCCTTATACGTTGTTTTGCTTGCAACAACAAAGAGGGACATCTGTGAAGTGAAGGACTACAAGCTGTTCTTCACCCCACAGCATTATTGAGACAAGACAACCAATTCATACTCCCTTCCACCTGCTCATATAGTCATGGCAGCAGTCTTTGTTTGTGTGATTAGGGGGGTGGGGGGCTACTATGGGGTCACATACATATAATAAGCACCCTTCAGAACCCCTAAAAAGAGGATTATAGACTGACAAGCAGCGATAAGCAGTACTGCGATGGCTTTGTGATGGCTGTATGGCTCAGAGCCAGAGGTTACTCTTCCATAGCTCAGGAGATGTAATTGTATAAAAATGTAATTGTATAAATATAACTGGGCACTCCATTTTGTATCATCTTGTTTTTTGTTTTTTTTCCCCCATTATTTAGGACATTATTACTATATATATTATATATATATATATATATATACACACACACACACACACACATTTTCCAAAGCCAAGAGACTCAAGCAAAAGTCTTAATTTGCTGCCCATTTAATCTCATGTCTATGTCATCCATGCAAAGATGATGTACAGACTAAAAAAAAAAACAAAAAAAAACCCCCACATCAGATCTGTCCTAATGTGTACAGATCATACAGCCCACTACAAGAAAAAGAAAGTCTGTAGAAAGGCTATTGATTCTACGTCTATTAAAAACAAAGCAAAAAAAATGGAAGTGCAATAATAGTGCACATTAAACTGCACTTGTTGCTTATGCCAATAAAATGACAATGGTCCCATATAGGCTGAAAATAAAAATGAAATTAAAGCAGAATATACTGAAACTACACTCCCTTCTGCAAAACCATCTTAAACTAAGGATGCTCCGATCCGCCTTTTTCGCTTCCGATACTGATTCCGATGCCGATACTGATCCGATATTCAAATAATAATAATAAAAAAAAGTGCTGAATTACCTAATAAACTGTATGCCTCACTGTGTGAAATAGACTGGGATCATTCTTTTGTGCAAGGCATCAGGCTTGACTTAAAACATTACTTTCCTAACTTTGTAAAACAAAATGATTGTGCATCAGAGCAACTACTGTAAATAAACCAATAGCTTCACTAGCTTGGTAGACATTCAAAATAATGATAGATAGGACAGAACAAAAAAGGCTATTAACAATACTTCATTGCACAAAAGTATGATATGATATGATATGATATCATATGATATGATATGATATGATATGATAATATGAACGGCTCCCATACAGAGCGGCACAAAGCGCTTATGCGCATCCCGTGTGCAGAATGATGCGCTTGAAGCAACATGGCATCACAGAGCGCAGCAGCAGCGCTCCGCATTGAAAAGTTCAAAGCACAAAGAGAAGATACATTGATGCGTATTGTATTACCGGTATCTTTGTCTACAGATGAAGTATAATAATAGAAACACTGAATCATCTTGGAGAGAGTTTCATTGTGTTGACTATCGCAACCGAACGCGACACGCAGTTTGAATGCTGAATTGAGAATGACTGACAGCCACAGCGGAAGGAGGCATTTACGTGAACTTTAATTTAACGAATTAAATATTTATCTGTACCTCAAATTAAACTATGGAATGGCTTCAGAACACTTGGAACATAGTGCACGAAAACTTTATGGTGCGTTTTAATGTTTTGTGCCTTTTGTGGGGATTAACAATAACAAAGAATAGTACACGCAGAATTTGGATCGGTCCCGTCCGGCCGATACCCGATCCGGCAAAAATGGCAGTATCGGAGCCGATACCCGATCTGAGTATCGGATCGGCGCATCCCTATCTTAAACCAGGCTAAAACTGGCCTCCCACCCTGGCCAAGATGGTCCTCAGCTGGTTTCCGCACCATATCTGGTGAAAAGTGCACAAAACCCTTCTAAAAAAAAAAAGTCAAAACCAGCAAACCATCTTAGACTGGTTAAGCCTTTTTTTACACCAGCTACTTCAACGTACTATTAGCCTACTACTTAAAGCGGTGATGTATAGTAGATTTTTTGCAGGCCCAAAACTGAACACTGCACATATTTCAATATTCATTCACAGATATTGTTCAAACTAATGGCTGACAATGGCAAATAAATAAATAAATAAAAATCGTAGAACAAAATTCATAAACAACTAATAACTGTATAACTCTTATCTAATCTGATAAAAACGTAAACATGCAGTGGGTAAGCAATTTGCATTGGGAAAGTGAAATTGCAAAGATGCAGAAATATACGAAAGCTGCGTTTTCTTGTCATATATTATGATGGTTTATTGACCCACAAACACAGAGACTGGCCGGGGGAGGGACGAGTGTAACCCTACACCGACCGACTGGGCGGAACGCGAACCCAAACGCTTCAACTGGCTCTGCCGAACAAAGCTTAATCCGTAAAATCCAAACATGCTTACATTGCAGAAACAAACAATGAACATTTGAGATGGCCTGTAGGCTTTGACAGGTTGTGCTGTGCAGAGCATCGATATATTTAAATGCATATTTTTTCTTTTCTTTTTTCTTCTTTTTTTTTACATTTCGTTGTAAAACATCTATTAATAAAAATTTGACGAAACATTCTTAGTATTTTATATGTCCAGAACTTAACCAGAATGTCTCTGTCGATCAACAACAAAGAGGTTTTAACTCACCTGCGGCAAAAAGTAATGTAAACAGGAAGAGGGTTGGCTTCAAGAACAAAAACAGATCACTTCAAGTGGTTGAGGTAGATTATTTGTCGTGGGATATATAAAAATATATAAATACAATTCTTCCTGGAAGAAATTAAAAGTTTCTGGACCCTTTAGTTCGGAGTTTTGCAGTCTGTACTTTCTCGTTTCTCCTCCGAGGTCTCAACTGCTCCCTTTGTTATTGTTGTGGAAAATTAACAGCTGATCGGTCGTTACGTATCTGAGGACGGCCCAAAGGCGGGGCTTGCCAGAACCCTCTCAGCCAATGAATTTGCGCCCCTCACTATGACTGACTGTCACCAACGCACGTGACCCCATCCCGGGAAAGGCAAGACCGGGCAGAGCGCTCCATGTTAAGGAGTGTCACCAAGTAAATGTTGGGTTGTACAAAGAATTTTTGAAAATATGCGTTACATTTTTTTATTATTATCATTTTGAATGGTTCAATATGTATTATTATCCTCTTTTAAACGATTTTTGACTGGACATGATCATGGTGGCCTAAATAATAAACTTTGACAGAATTTTAAAATAATTTACAACAATCTACTCACATAGCATAACTGAAATGACTGGAATTGTTTTCATTGAAGTTCATCTTTAACCAGAGTGCTAAAACGATCTGATTGCTCTAAGAACTTTTAACTATGTTAATTTGTACCTTTCTCAATTTTCATCCAACTAAACAAACTGCTAAAAGAGAGCAGCAAAATACAATGTACATTTAGTCAGTCATCATATAGGTACCATGAGATAAATCATAAAAATGCATTTATTTAGCTACTACCACATAAATAAATGGACGTAAAATACAGACTTGACTTTCATTAGAATAGAACAGCTCAATCATATAGAAATATCTGAATGCCACAATTGACCTATCAGTATCAAGTATTCTAGAGAGTGTTCAATAATTAAAAAGCTCAAGCAAAACTATCATTTTGGGGTACATTGTAAATGATATGTTCTTTTTAGCCCTTTAGTTAAATGAAAATGTCTAAAACAAAACATTGAAATCCTCCCTATTGAAGATGTAGGTCACCAGTTTTTAGGGAACAAAGCACTCCACCCCCTTCAACACCACTCAGATGGATGTATTGGTAAGAGAGGCCCATTCTAAGATTCAGCAATAGCCCATTCTCTGCCCCCGTGTTCAAAAAGAAACTGGTTTGAACAAAAAGACTTACACTCCGGTGAGTCATCATCTAATAAAGCAACCTAAACATGTTATTGCATCATCCATCTATCCAATATATTCACAGATTGCTACATTAATCTATATAGCTAACAGATCTATATCTATAATTACTGTATACCACATGACTGAGTATATAAATATCAGTTTGGCTCAGAATAATCTTTGTACGCCCTTTGTCCTGTCTCACTTTGAAATGAGACAGATGACCTTTTCATCAGGGTGGAAAAAAAATGTAACTTTCTTTCCTGGTTTGGAGCTCTGTCTTGGACAAAGCTTTTTCTCATTTTCTCTCAAATCAGTCTACTTCCACTCTTGTAGACCACAACACTGGTCCCGGCCGTTTGTATACAAGAGGGACAATCTTTCTGCCGGATAAATATTTTCTAACCATTCATTTTCCCACTGTAGGATGAAGTGAGAGTGAATCAGCATTCTCATGTGTTGCCATCATGTTTTTCCCTCCATTTCCTTTATTTACCCTCCAAAACAAGGCCACACCTGGGTTAAACCATAAAGATAAGCTACAACCCACCCTGACCCCGACAGGCCTTGTCTCAAAAGTGGTGTCAGAACACTCAGTCATTTATCTAAGTTATTAAAATTAGTTATTAAAAACCAGCCTACAAAAAATAGCTTATAAATCTCTTGTTATGCTATATTACCACCAAATATTGGATTCAAACTTGTTTTCTTTCAGTTAGGACAGGTTTTGTATTTCTTTTTGGAACTGATTGATTGTAGGCCTTATTGATCTGAGCATAACAAAAGATTTATAAGCTTTTTTTTTTTGTAGGCTGGTCGTTTTTGACCAGGAACACCACAAGTGTGACTTTGTTCCAGTTTGTACAAAATAAAAGCATTTTAAAACAAACCTCCTGGTTAAACATTAAAGCACACTAGTGTGATAAACAGTGCAAATCTGTCCCACATTTTGTTGAATATTGACAAATTTATCCACAATAATGCTTTTTTTACTCAAAAACCGAGGTGCATATGCTCAGATCAATAAGGCCTATGATCAATCAGTTCCAAAAATAAATACAAAACCTGTCCTAATTGAAAGAAAACAAGTTGACAAAAAGATTGAATCCAATATTTGGTGATAATATAGCATAATGCAAGATTTATAAGTAATATTTAAAAGGCTGGTCATTTTTAACCGGGAACACCAAAGGTGTGGGTTTAAAATAATCTTAAGATCACAAAATCTGAGCAAAACACAAGCCTAATTCCCACCCTAACTAGTCTGAAGATTTCTGATCTGTTGTCTTAACTGATTCTTATCAAACCCTGCTAAAACAGAACATATTGTTCATGATGATTCCACAGTATCCTGATATAAACAACATATCATTCACTCTATAGCGTATGCTGTTCAGAAGTCCATGCTTTGACACTCTGATGTAATTCTGTTAATGTTTAGGGCATGTACCAAACTTGTGCAATAAACCTTAGTCAAGTTAGACAAATGAAGGAAATGACAACAAGGCTGTGAGTGATCGAATGGATCAAAGTTTGGTCTTTATATGTATATTCTCAGTGGTAACCTTTTTGGTGTCTTTCTTTGGTGTCTTAGTGTTCATAGATGACTGAACTCATAAGTCACAGAATCCTCGTGACATTTGCAGAGCCTCTTTTTCTGACGTAAATAAAAGGCAAACGGGGAGTGTGACGGAGTTTAATCACAGAAAGCACAGAAAGTACACAGACACACTCTCTGAAAAAATTACCTGGTTTACTACCTGTTATTTAAGGTTAAACAAAGCAGACTGAAAAATGCAAACACAATCCACAAACTTCAGTGGCCCCCAAAACGTTGACTGTCATGCATTAAATATCTAACAAAATGACTTTTAAAAAAAGAGGAAATATATCACAAACACTTTTCAATCAAAACATTTCACAAAAAGAATTTAGTTAGATTTAAAATAATAAAAAATAATACAACATAAATTGAAATCAGTATTTGGACACTTTCTGGACATGTCCATAAAGTTCATGTTATGCGCTACGCCTAAGTTGAACTCAATTAATGAAATGTATACAATTTAAGTGTGGCTTAAGTGTCCAAATACTTTTTAGGACAAATGTAAATAGATTTCAAATACACAGCAATTTTAACATACTCTGATGCCAAGTGACAAATAGCTTACTAAGAAACACTACAGTGAATGACAAACCATTTGGAATGCTTATGTAATTGTAAACATGTGCATGGATCCAAATGTCAAGCTTCTGACCCCATTAGGGTAAACCCCATAAGAGTTCACTTTAAAGCAAACCTGTCTGATACCATCTGTACCACTGTGATCACATTGCAATCCTTATTAACATCTAATATAAATTGAAAATTAAAATCCATACCACATACAGACTGAACCCTAGCATCTAAAGTGACTAAGGTCCATGTTTAACTGTTTGAGTGGAGGGAGATCATGAGAACAGATGATGATGCAAAGAAGCTTACAGTGTGACATCTGGGTAGAGGATTGCATCATGTAAAGAGGACAGACAGGTGGGAGGCACAAGTCAGTGAGCCGCCAGCCGTGACATCCTGTCAGTCAGAACCTGTAGGTCTTGTTATTTTGAAAACTGCATTAATGCATTAAAGGCACCGTGAACTTGAAGTAGCGTCCAACATATTTTCAGAGTGAAACTGAATACTGAATGAGGAAAAATAGAGGGGGTGGCTTGTTTTTCCCACTGGGAATTGATTGGATCAAGAAAAGTGGGCGTTTCATTCTGCTCACTGTCAAAGCTCACAGCAGACTGACAGTTGGAGGGGATGTTCTACCCAGCATATCAGAGAAGGAAAGCCATTCCAGAGGGGAAGTGCACTGAATGAATGAATGAATGAATAGCACTTTACTATGTACTGTACTATACACCCAAAGTGCTTTACAATCATACTAGGGGGTCTCCTTCAGATTTTGTCCAAAGATTACAGATTTTTTTTGTGAATTAACTTGCATTGATGAATTGTTCACCACAAGACTAATGTACACTAGCAAAATAAATAGGTCCATTTTGATTTCATGCTGACTTTAAGAATAGGGAACTTGTAGTAGGAATCCTGTGCCTCTGGAAATATTCGTCTGCATACCAAACACCTTAAAGAATGTAGTAAAAAAATGTGATGGCATGATCTGTCAAGTTGAGGCCTGAAAAGCCTGCTGAACATAATGTATCAGAGCACCTCCTTCTTTACACCTTAAAGTGTACAATACTATTGTTACACTTTTGTTATGCTTGTGTTTTCTTTAGGGCTTGAGAAAAATACCATATATATGACTGTTCAGATGAAGAAAATGCAGTAAGTGTAAGCAGTTGAATAATTTGACCCCATCCTTAACCTTGTCAGATGCAAAATATGACAAACATATGGGTTTTGAGTTATGTAGTGGCAAAAAAATTCCAGACAAGCATGAAAAACAATGACGATCAATACAAATCATGTTAGTGGTAATGTTCATAATTTAATGGCAATGTACATAAAAACACAAATGGCTTTTGTTATTCTTTTTGTTAGTTACAGGTGATCTGTTTTTGGACCGATGGACGATGATATTTTAATAAAAAGTTTTATGTTAACAACAAATGTTGCCAACATATTGCAAGGAGATTTAGGGAATAGCATGTGGCATACAACGCTAATTGGAATGGCAAATAAATATTAGCACAGATAACTTCTGAGTAAAAGCCCCTTTTAGCACAAAAAAATCCTCATCTTCATGAACCATCATATGGTTCTGTGTAACATATCTGTGAAACACTTTTTCTGTTGAACACACCCAGGATAAACCGGATTTTAACTTTTCTCTGGTAGAACACACCTTTCATTTCGAGCAATGTGTCCCTTAATGACCTTACAAATTCATTATCTATTCTATCTCAAAACATATAAAACAGCAGTTCATTTGATTATCAGCCTGAACAGTATAAAACAGCACAGTAACAATCTTTATATAAGCTGAAATAGTTAATTAAATTTTAATCAACTGATCCGGTGCAAGGAAGATACAAATGACATCTGTTTTGCCAGGATGCTCAGAAGAAACGAGCCCTTTTGTGCACAAACACATACACAATATAAAAATAATTACCATTTCATACAGAAAAATAGTTCACATTATTTTGGATTAATTTTGTTTTGTACGTTCATTTGAGTTCAAAAGGTTAAGGATGAACCCAAGGTCATGAACAAGGCTTCAAGTAATCATCCTGGCCTTTATTTATGAGGACAAGAGAGATGTTACCTGCTAAACAGGTCAGGAACATAGGTTAGGCTGTAACTAACTTCAATGTCAAGCCAACCTGACCAGATGATTTGAATTAGAGAGATCCATAACAAAATAAGGCTGAATATCCACGATGGCTACATCAAATTAATGTACAACACTGCAAAAATTGTGCAGAAAAAAAAACCCCCCAGAACAAAATGTACCATTATTTATTATTCATGTTCTTTTGATAGCAATTTCTTTTGCTTAACAACAGAAACACAACATAAAAATCAGCAGTTTAAAACATTGAATGCTCTGATTAGCATCATGACCGAACCGGCGGGGACAAACAAGTACCCTCTCTAACCTGTGCGGAATCTGCTTGCTTGGTTAGATTTAAAAAAAAAAAAAAAACTACATCAAAAACCTGTATTGAAGTCTTTCTCCCCATTTGCTTACAAGGTGATCAGCATAGAGGTCGCTCACAGCGAAGTTCATATGCAAAGCAGGCAATGAACCAGGTGGAAGTTAATAAACAGTCAAATGTATCACGTTGCAGACAAATGCCTTTCACTATTTAAAAGATATTTAACTCTTAGAACATCACTTAGAACATCACTTTCTGGGCAACATTTCACCTCAAAATAAAAAACAAAACGCACATATATACATATATATAAATATATAAATATTTATATACATAAACACACACACACACACACACACACACATATATATATAAAATGTTTGATATTTTTGATAAATTTTTACTAGTGGGTGCAGGCCACTATAGTTCATTTATGTAAATGAGGATAGCAAAATGAAGTAAACTGTGACATATTATAAAATTTGGAACCAAAGATTATTCAGAGACTTTGAACTGACCATGTTTTGCTTAAGTGTTATCTGACATAATTAAGATTATTTTTTTCTGACACAGTTTAACTCTGAGATCTTGTCATATTTTATTACCATTTTTTTTAAACTATAGTGAATAAACTGTATTAATGAATGAAATGTTCAAGGTGTCTGAATAAATTTTGGTTTGACTATATATTATATATATATATATATATATATATATATATATATCAAATCAGCACAAATGAAAAAAAAAAGTACAAGTACTACCATGATGTATAAATAATTTACATTTTAATAAATATATAATTTTTGTGTGTCAGTCATGAGAATTTAGAAATTTTCTATTACAATGAGAAAAATTGGGCAGAGAAAATGTACTTATGATTATGATTAAAATAATGTCACAACTTGAAAAATGTTAATGGTCCAAATTAGGCTTAATTTTTTTTAGGGAAAAATATAATTACTAAATTCATTTGATTTTGGGGTGTAATATGACCTGGAATGTTTTGACAGGTTTAATAAGATTCATCATTCCACTTGCCTCTGTGTTTGCTTGTGAAATTCTTAAAACAAGGCAAGATTAAATCTATTTTAATGCAAACAGGAAACAGCACAACTACTAACTTGGGTTAATGTTCCTCTTCCATAATATTTGTGTCACGTTTCAGAGCTAAAACAGAACCTGACAAAACACGTCGAATCCAAAGCCTGGATTCAGTTTCAGAATAGAGAAAAAGAGCAACTATGTGCTAAGCACAGAAGAAATGTCCTTCTCTGGCTTTTCTAGAGAACGTGATTGTTTTCTAGAGAAACAATCCAGGCCTTGATTTTTTTTTTTTTTTTTTTTTTTTTTTCCATAATGTGTTTCTATGGCTGGTTTTAAGTGACAACAAACAAAACAGCACCATGAGAAGACTGGCAAGGTGTTCACAGAATCAAAAGGGCTGACGGTGGAATCACAATAAACTGAATGACCTCTTGTGCCGCAGGGAAAAAAAAAAAAAAAATCATTCAATAAAACTATGTTTCAAAATAGCAGTTTGGCAAGTTCCAGCAGGAAGGATTCTGCAAAAAGAGTTCATAGTTCAAAACTAGTCTGTTCCTATGGCAACAGGTGGAACAACTGGGCCATTCTGTCATAACATGAAACTGTTGTAAAAACCTAAACAAACAAGATGATGTGCTAAAGGCAGTCAAACTGCACAATCAGGGCACTTGGCATGTGTGAGCAGAGTTGGCTGGCGTCTACAGACTCAGCGGGGGCGAATATGAACGCACCGAGGCGCGCAGACAGCTGTTCGGATGCTAACGCCCATCTCTTTGTCCATCATTGCCAATTTGGACAGCTCAAATCTGAGGACGAAGAGGCCCTTCCAAAAGTTCATCAATTCACAGCATGAACAAACAAACCCTTTCCTAATGAGGGCTTGTGCTGGCTAGCTAGCTTCTCTCGGCCCTCGGCTGATGGCACAATTGCGTGAAACCGCACACACATGCATGCATTTTGAAACATTAAGAGGAGTCTTGCGAGTCATAGTCTTCTTGCTGAAAGAGAACTTTCTCAGACTTTGTCCCATGCACTCTTCCTCGCTCCGTGGCCCCGATGATCTCTCCCAACGGCAAGTAGGAGTAGTCCGCCCTCTGTCCGCGCGCTTTGGATTTTCTGCACGTCTGGATAAGGTTACCGGCGAGGCTGGCCAGCAGCAACGTTGCCAGGATAGAGCAGACAACCAGCCAGCTTTGTCTGCACACACATAAACAAAACACTCTCAGGGTGAGGAGTTGCACTTTGACCTCTGACTCCACCACTGCTGCCCACAGCCTCCACAAAGCACTTGACTGCAACCATGGAAACACTGCACAATCCCTTACTTGCATGTGAAAGGCCGAGCTGACTAATAAATTCATCTGTGCCACTCCGCTGCCGCAGAGTTGTTTACCAGTACAGTCGGGGCACTTGGTTCAGACTTGTCCGAAAGCCCGTTCTGCTAAACACGGGCCTGGAATTTGTCAGAGTGAATTTCCTTGGCGATAATCAAGTTACTCAAACACGCAGATAGGGAATGGTATAATGACAAGTTGTTTGAGATAACAGATTTTTTCCTATGTTGTGGAAACTGTGGCTTTAAGGCATAGAAAAAACCTGTCACATAATTGTAACCAACAGTTTTTAAAATAGAAACATTTACCCTCTAAAATGAATCAGATGATCACTAGAATGTTCTCAACAAATGCACCATGCAATTGATTTATTTCTTCAAAACCACCTGTTCTCAGATAACAACTCAATTCTTCACATAGACCAAAATGGTAACACTTTACAATAAGGTTCATTTGTTAACATTAGTTAATGTATATTAACTAACATGAACTAACCATGAGCAATACATTTGTTACTGTATTCGTTAATCTTTGTTCATGTTAGTTAATAAAAATACTGTCGTTCATTTTTCATATTAGTTCACAGTGCATTAAAGGATTAGTTCACTTTTAAATTAAAATTTCCTGATGATTTACTCACCCCCATGTCATCCAAGATGTTTATGTCTTTCTTTCTTCAGTCGAAATTAAATTAAGGTTTTTGATGAAAACATTCCAGGATTAGTTTCCTTATAGTGGACTTCAACAAACCCCAAATGGCTGAAGGTCATCAGTGCAGCCTCAAAGGGCTTTAAACAATACCAGACGAGGAATAAGGGTCTTATCTAGCGAAACGTTCTGCCATTTTCTAAAATATATCTAAAATATGCTTTATAAACGCAAATGCTCGCCTTGCAAGTGCTTCCGCCAGACCGCCTTCCATATTCTTCAAAAAGCTTACGCTGTATGTCCTACACCTTCCCTATTCAACTTATGGAACTAACGCAGCGCCAGTTCTGTTTTTCTGCAAGTTGAATACGGAAGGCGTTCTGGCGGAAGCTAGATATTTGACTTCATAAGTTGTTTAAATATGGATATTTTTTATACAAACGCATCGCTTCGCTTCAGAAGGCCTTTATTAACCCCCCGGAGCCGTGTGGAGTACACGTTTATGATGGATGGACGTGGATGGAAGCTTTTTCTTCAGCTCATACTCGTGGGTCCCGTTCATTGCCATTATAAAGCTCAGATGCTTCAGGATATTTATTAATATTTCTTTGATTATGTTCATCAGAAAGAAGAAAGTCATTCACCTAGGATGGCTTGAGGGTGAGTAAAGCTTGGGCTAATTTTCATTTGATAGTGAACTAATCCTTTAACTAATATTAACAAATACAACTTTTGATTTTAATATTGTATTAGTAAGTGTTGAAATTAACATTGACTAAGATTAATTAATACTGTAGAAGTGCAGTTCATTATTAGTTCATGTTAACTAAAGTAGTTAACTAATGGTAAAGACCCTCTGTGGTGAAAATCAAGTTTTTAATGATGTTTATATGTCTATGTGGTGCTTTTAACAGATTTTAAGACAAACCATGTGCAAATTCATGTCAACACCATTGCTGAGTGTTTTCTCCTTAAAACTGCAGTGAAAAAAGACAATCTCAAACCCACGCTTTGAAATCGCTGGCGTCTGTGACGTCACAAACTACCTTGTAACCAATCACGTCAATGTGCATATTAACAGCAAACAAGGAGGGGAGTCTCGAGAGAAGCCAGGTTATATTTTATATTCTGTTGCTATCAAAAATCCTTTAGATTTAGCAATATAGCGAGTGTATGATGTATATTACGATGTTATCAATTATATGCCTTTCTCCACTGACGATCTGAGTTGTTCAAAGCGTTTGTAAGGATACTGATTGTTAGAAGGCAGCTGTCTGACTCTGATATGGTGAACTGGAACATGGGTTGTGTAACATTAGCAACACATTTTTAGCTGTTTGATAACATATTCAAGCAAAAGGCTAATCATATTAATTACCGTTATGTGTCCAATGTTTTAAAGAGCGATACCTTTGTGCAGCGTTTACCTCAGTAAGTTGACTGAGTGGATCTCTGAGTGGAGGCGGGGCTAATTTACATACTCATTGATCCGCATATACTAAATGAGGCAAGGGTGTAGAGTTACATTCAAGCTATTTTAAGGCATGAAGAATTTTTTTTCAAAGTAAAAAACATTTAAATATGTCATTTTGGTGATCAAGGATGAGTTTTAAGGGATAAAAGGGGGACTTTAACTAATGAAACCTTGTAAAATGTTACCATTAAAATATATAATAATTTTTATCTGACAGTATTGACATACTAAGTCATTAAAAGCTGACAAAATGTTATGTCTCAAGAAGCAGTGAGAGGACACATCTGTTATGGTATGTGTGTGTGGGTGTGTGTTTCGGGGGTTTAGAGCACTTACTCAGATAAATAGGGTCTGGGAGCATGAGCTTCCTCCTCTTGTCTCCATTCCCTCCACATCTGGGTAGCCAGACAGTGACCAGCTGAAAGAATGCAGGGGAAAAAAACAATGTTTTTGAATCAAATCCCTTGTTGGGACAACAACTCTCCTCAACAGGCATATTTCTCCTTTCCCCCCTTTCCTAACTTCAGATGTAACTGTGGGAAACAAAAGTGGCAACTGTTTTTTGTTAGTGTTGGTAAATCAGCGCTGTCTGTATTACTGTCAAAGAAATTACTGTTTTTGATGAACATCCAAATGTGGCTCTAGAGCAGGGGTGCCCAACCCTGTTCCTGGAGATCTACCTTCCTGCAGAGTTCAGCTCCAGCCCTGCTCAACACACCTTTCTGTAATTATCAAGTGCTCCTGGAGATCTTAATTAGCTGATTCAGGTGTGTTTTATCAGGGTTGGAGCTAAACTTTGCAGGTAGGTAGATCTCCAGGAACAGGGTTGGGCACCCCTGCTCTAGAGTAAAGGTGCAGTCACATTAGCGAAATTACGGCGAATTCGCACTGTCTACATGTCTAGTACAGCTTGTGTTGCCCCATTATTCAATAACAGCCTTTGGAAAGCCTGTTAGATTGTGCAAGATCAGGAGCCTTGTTAAAAATAATGAGTTGTTTTTGCAGTTCCAAGTTCCAAAAAAGTAGTCTTTTTGGACTGACATTTTGGAAAATTATAGTATTTGATATAGTATACAGTATGTTTTCATAGCGCAACACATTATATTTCAAAACATCCAGGAAAGATCCCTCTGGATTTCTCATGATATGAAATCCTTCACGTGGAGCGTAAAATGGAGAAGGCTGTCACCCTGAAGACAGATAGATAAGCAGAAAGCTGTTCACATGCACAGCAGATGGGAGATTCCAATCGTAATGAGCCTGTGGTGTCATGCGAAGGGCTGTTCCTGAACTCAAGAGCACAGAGGGTTTGGGGCTTGTTATTTCTGTGCAGGGAAGCTTGAGAATGCATCTTCTGCTTACATTAAATGACAGAGGTCAGAGAGTTAAGACAGAACGGGCTGACACTGACAGGGTCTTTTTTTTTCTGGTCTTGACACCAACACAGCTTCTCTGTCACAGAGGTCATCAGTAACACAAGGGGCTGTTGGGTAGACTGTGATTCTCCAAGGTCTCTTTTTCTCAACCCCCCTCCACAAACACCCAGTAGCTTTGTTTATCAGAGATTGTTTGAGTGTGTGTGCGCAAGTTTGAGTAGAGAGGTTGCAATCGTGTGATGATCACTGAGCAGCCAGAGAAAGAAAAAGCGAAAGTAGATATTTTGAAGAATGTCAATAACCAAACAGTTGATGGGCCCCTTTGACTTTCATAGTATTTTTCTTCCACACTATAGAAGTCAATGGGGCCCATCAACTGTTATTCTTCAAAATATCTTCTTTTGTGTTCAACAAATGAAAGAAATTCATACAGGTTTGGAACAACTTGAGGGTGAGTAAATGATGGCAGAATTTTCATTTTTGGGTGAACTATCCTATGAAAGCTGTTTCCGCCACTAAATAAAAAAATAAAAACAGTAATTGCGACTTTTTATCTCAGAATTCTGACTTTTTATCTCGCAATTGCGAGTTTATATCTCACAATTCTGACTTTTTTCCCCCCTCACAATTCTGACATTTTTTCCTCACAATTGCGAATTATAAAGTCAGAATTCTGAGATATAAACTTGCAATTGTGTGATATAAAGTCAGAATTGCGAGACATAAACTCGCAGTTGTGTGATATAAAGTCACAATTCTGAGATATAAACTCGAAATGGCGAGAAAAAAAGTCAGAATTACAAGAAAAAAAGTCAGAATTGTGACTTTATATCATGCAATTGCGAGTTTATATCTCGCAATTCTGACTTTATAACTCGCAATTGTGAGAGAAAAAAAGTCAGAATTCTGAGATAAAAAGTCGAAATTACTGTTTTTATTTTTTTATTTAGTGGCGGAAACGGGCTTCCATACTATCCCTTTAAACTTATTTTTTTTAATTAACTGAATTAAATGGATGGGTATAGCCCTAGTGAAAACATTTCCAGGGAACTAAAGGCTAGTGAGAAATGGAAGGCTCATATTTCAGTCAACTGGCGTGGCATGTTCTGTGCCATGATCTACAGTAGAGAAGCGTGGTCAAACATGAGCATTCGCACACATATAGAAAGACAATGAGGAATGCTGATGGCCGAAGCTATAAGTAGATAGAGTGCTGAGGAAGTGTGAACATTAAACTGATCTATAGAGATATCACACGTGGAATGTGTTGTTTACATGTCGTGTGAGTGTTAATAGGGGCTGTACCACACCTCTATGCAGACTGTAGTTTCTCTCTCCCTGGTATGTGGTATTGCAGCTTCCAGTGACAGCGTTACATGGGCACATGTCGTGGCATTGGCACGGCTGCTTGCAGTTCAGCCCGTAGAAGCCAAGAGGGCACTCTGGGATGACAAAGAGAGACACGGTTAAAAAAAAACAACTATTCATAGAATTGATTTACACCAAAAGTGAGTTGCCTGCTTAAGCAAGATTTTAGAGCATTATAAGTACAGGCTCAAAATTTAAGCTGTTTCTTGCAGTACTCAGCAATATTATGCTGTTTTATATGACATTTTTGAGCAAAATCTGCAGCATTGCATGTATCGCTCATGGATAAGTTATATATTATTAGTGCTTATATGAGTATTGCATTGTTAGATTAGCAACATGCTAATGCTAAACTATTGGAATCAATGATGAGCACTGGGTAAGTCATTTATGGGTGAACATGATTTCCCAAGTACAACATGTTCCTGGATCAACATCTTTGTTGATCCTGGGACAACATTCCAATCAACCAATCAGATTTGAGGGACAAGTTTACAGTTTATGTCAAGTTTAGGCTTACAACCACTTCTACATAAGTGTTATTTTAACTATCATTTCCCTCTGATTTTAGGATTAAGTTATGGGTAGGGTTAGGTTTAGAGGTAGGGATAGGACTAAATTTTCAGACAGAATGTTGTTCCAGGACCAACAAATTATGTTGATCCAGGAAGATGTCTTACTTGTCAAAATCACGGCGACCTCATTTGTGCGCTAACATTAAGCTCCTGGGCCCGGTTGCATGAAACCTCTTAAGTTGAGAAAACCCTTATAAGGTTAAGGGTAGCCTTAGTGAAATGTGGGTTGTAAGAAAAAAAAACCTAAGGGTCCACTTAAGGAAGGCTGTCAATCTTAACCTTAGTAACCGTTTCACCTTAAAAAAATTTAAGGGACCAAAACAGCTCCCTTAAGTCATCTAAACTCAAGCACGATTGCTGACTTCACGGCGATTGAAGAGGAGAGATTACCTAGGCGCATTTTTAATGATCAAAATAATCCGTTGGAGACTATGAATGATTCCCAATTATTGAGGGAATATAGGTTTGGCCGTCAGTCAATACTTCGTCTCACCGCGGTACTAGAGGCTGACAATAAGCACCAAACCCGAAGGAGTCATGCACTCCCGGCACTTCTTCAAGCTTTAATTGCTTTGAGGTTTTTTTTGCTTGTGGTACTTTTCAGTCTGTCATTGTCGACGTCTTCAAGGTACACAAATCCAGTTTGCAGAGCTGTCCATCGAGTGGCCTTAGCCCTGTGTCGCCAAATTGACACATATGTGAAATTTCCAGACAGCAAAATAACAAATGTTGTACTGTGGCCTGGCAGTACCCACGACGCACGTGTGCTGCCTGAAAGTAACATTTATCGCGGTTTTGAGGATGGAACACACAGGCTTACTTTTGGGGGACAGTGGTTATCCCTGTCGTTCATGGCTGATGCCACCTTTTAGAAATCCAGTAGGAGCTGCACAGGTAAAATTCATTTAAATAACATCAGCTTAGCTATTTAGATGAATACATCAATAAAATTAGTTAAATATTGTATGGAAATAGAGGTAGCTATCATCTTCCATTTTTCATATCGCAGGGACCATACAACACTGCTCTAACAAAAACCAGAGTAATCTTAGAAAGGAAGATTGGCCAGCTTAAAAGGAGATTTCATTGTCTTTACGGAGAGAAATGTTTGGAACCAACAAGAGCAGGGAGAGTCATCATTGCATGCGTCATCCTGTTTAACATATCAAAAGACTGGTGTGCTCATGGACGAACATGCCGACCCTGATGAAGCAGTGCAGCCAAATCAAGACGTGGAGGCTGTAACAATCGAGGGACACGCTATCCGAGACATGCTTGTGCAAACATTTTTTTCCTAAAGTGGGCTAGAATATGTCCTACAATAAACTGTATATTAAATTCCAGATTAGATGCTGTAACTAAGTTAATAAGTTAATAATAAAATAAATAAAATGAACAAAGACTTCAATATATGAAACTACATTTTTATTTAGGCTATAGATAAAAAAAAGAAACAGACATTGAAACATTTACAATAAGAAAATGACACTGGATTATTATGTATAGAAAATGAATATATACGTAGGCCTATTAAAAATCATTTGAATAATAAATGCCCTATCCACCTTATTTTTCAGGTAAGAATGGGAGCAGCCATTTGTAAATTTAATGTGTCTGGCTTCCGTTGTCATTCGCTTCCAGTTATTTTTTGCTGTACAAAAGAGCTCATTATGCTGCTTGACCAGCTTGACCAGCAAACTGGTATTTCTTACCATATTATTTTAATGCATTGTCTTAATTACAAACACGCTGATTTGTAGCGCAAACAGTTTTACAGTTTAGCGCACTTTGATATTCTTCTCGTTTTTTCCATATAGCGGCTAATAAATCTGTCTCTCACATTCACAGAAAAAATCTTACTTCTGTGTTGAAAAATAAGGTGGATACCAACAGATTATTTGTGTTATTCTTCTTTTATTGGCTGTAAAATGATTAATCCCTCTTGAGCAAGTTTGTTAATTTTGTATTATTGTATTATGTTCTGCATATTTAAGTTTTCTTTTTCATTTCTAATTCTGAAATCTCCAAATCTGCTTTCCTCTTATGCAGCAAAATAATTTCTTGTTGAAGTTCAGCAAGCCCTGAAGTTACTCTGGGCGATCCTATCTCCTTAGATGAATGTCTGAAAACAAAACAAATAACTTTTTATTTACAGTGCATCCGGAAAGTATTCACAGCGCTTCATTTTTTTCCACAATTTGTTATGTTACATGTTGTTTAAATGATGGTTGTTCATTATGTTTGTTTAAAATCTTTGGAAATTTATAAAAAAAAAAAAAAAACGAAAAAAAAAAAAAAAAAATTCACATGTACATAAGTATTCACAGCTTTTGCTTAATACTTTGTTGAAGCACCTTTGGCACCAATTACAGCCTCACGTCTTTTTGAGTATGATGCTACAAGCTTGGCACACCTATTTTTGGGCAGTTTCTCCCATTCTTCTTTGCAGGACCTCTCGAGCTCCATCAGATTGGATGGGGAGCGTCGGTGCACAGCCATTTTCAGATCTCTCCAGAGATGTTCAATCGGGTTCAAGTCTGGGCTCTGGCTGGGCCACTCAAGGACATTCACAGAGTTGTCCCGTAGCCACTCCTTTGTTATCTTGGCTGTGTGCTTAGGGTCGTTGTCCTCTTGGAAGATGAACCTTTGCCCCAGTCTGAGGTCCAGAGCACTCTGGAGCAGGTTTTCATCAAGGATGTCTCTGTACATTGCTGCATTCATCTTTCCCTCAATCCTGACTAGTCTCCCAGTTCCTGCCGCTGAATAACATCCCCACAGCATGATGCTGCCACCACCATGCTTCACTGTAGGGATGGTATTGGCCAGGTGATGAGCGGTGCCTGGTTTCCTCCAGACATGACGCTTGCTATTCAGGCCAGAGAGTTCAATCTTTGTTTCATCAGACCAGAGAATTTTGTTTCTCATGGTCTGAGAGTCCTCCAGGCAGGCTGTCATGTGCCTTTTAGTGAGGAGTGGCTTCCGTCTGGCTACTTTACCATACAGGCCTGATTGGTGGAGTGCTGCAGAGATGGTTGTTCTTAGGGAAGGTTCTCCTCTCTCCACAGAGGAACGCTGGAGCTCTGTCAGAATGACCATCAGGTTCTTGGTCACCGCCCTTCTCCCACGATCACTCAGTTTGGCCGGGCGACCCGCTCTAGGAAGAGTCCTGGTGGTTCCAAACTTCTTCCATTCACAGATGATGTAGGCCACTGTGCTCATTGGGACCTTCAATGCTGCAGTACCCTTCCCCAGATCTGCGCCTCGATAGAATCCTGTCTCGGAGGTCTACAGACAATTCCTTGGTCTTCATGGCTTGGTTTGTGCTCTGACATGAATTGTGGGACCTTATATAGACAGGTGTGTGCCTTCCCAAATCATGTCCAATCAACTGAATTTACCACAGGTGGACTCCAATCAAGTTGTAGAAACATCTCAAAGATGGTCAGTGGAAACAGGATGCATCTGAGCTCAATTTTGAGTGCCATGGCAAAGGCTGCAAATACTTATGTACATGTGATTTTTTCATTTTTTATTTTAAATAAATTTGCAAAGATTTCAAACAACCTTCTTTCACTTTGTCATTATGTGGTATTGTTTGTAGAATTTTGAGGAAATTAATGAATTTAATCCATTTTGGAATAAGGCTGTAACATAATGTGGAAAAAGTGAAGCGCTGTGAATATTTTCCGGATGCACTGTATATTAACGATGGAATTTTGAAACGATTTTGTTTTTACTCTTTACCAAATCTGACACAGCTGTCACTAATAACCTAGATGTCGCTAACCTCTCAGCTGAATGGCTGGGAGTGGGGCTTGTCGCTCCCAGAACATTCTCCCAGTTTGGGGTAGGTAGGCTGAGAAAAAAAAAAGATTTATTATTATTATTATTATTATTATTATTATAGCACCTTACCCAAACTATCTTTACATCATGAAAATCTTTGAAAGCAAAAGGCATTTTACAAAATGAATTTGCGCTCATCTGCATTATTTTACCTGCTTTCTGAGCTGCTTTGAGTAGGCGAATCCTTCCCTAATGTGTCTTGTACCAATTCCGATGTCTCGGACAGGTCTTGTGGTGGTGGCCCTCCTCCTTTACACAATAAAACATTTGTTAAACTGTATTAACCAAGCATGCTACTTTTTTGATACAATATATCCAGTCAAGTAAATCAATTTAGCTGGAATGTAACTCACCTTTTTTTTTTCAGATTCCTTTCTTTAGCTGCTTATTTCTTTTCTTGAGCTCACAACTACATTTTCATACTTTTTCATGACTTCTACTGTGCGCTTGACAGCAAGATTTCTTGAATTTATTTTTTCCGTTATCTCCTGCCAGGCTTTTGTGTTGTGCACATGAGTAACTGATGGATCATGTCGACTTTTGAGAGTGTTTTTCTTCCGGAATTTTCCAAAAGAATGGCCTTTTCATCCTCAGTCCAGTTTGGTTTATGTTTTTTGTTTTCAGTAATGTTATTATTCTCCATAACTCAATTATTTTAACATAGCCATGGTTGTAGCAAATGTTTGGTTTGCGGTCTGTTATATTCTGTTTATTGTGTGAGATGTAGTAACTATAGCAACCACAGCTTCCATTGCCGTACTTTGCCAATAACTACCATGAAATGCTTAGTATAAACACGTAGGTAAGGGTGACGGTTAAGACGTTTGTTGCAATGCTCTGAAAGAAATACCTTGCCTCAGGGATTTTTCCCCCTCAGTGATACTCTTACTTAAGAGGTTTCATGCATCCAGGCTGAACAGCATTTCAAATGAGTCAAATCAATGTAGAAAATGTAATTACATTTATATTCAGTTGACACTTTTATCTAAATTAACTTGTGTTGCATTCAGAGTTCATGTAAAAGTTTAGGCATCTCCTAAACATTTACTTGGAAATATATCTCCAACATTTTTTCATTACTTTTTTGCCACACTGACCCAACTCTCAGGACACTCAGTTGCATGTTAAATGTGTTTATAAATTGTGCATCTGTTTATTGAGATAAGACTGCATACCTTTCTCGCAGGAATCTCCATGGAAACCAGCAGGACAGGTGCACCGTCCGTGGACGGGATCACATGAGCCTCCATTTGTGCATGTGCATGTTTGATTGCAGCCATCACCATAGAAACCTGTCGCACATACTGCAAGGATACAGATGTTGTTCACTGTATTAGTATGAGGGACGTTCAGATGAACATACTGGTTTAGAATAATTAAAATCGCTGACTATAACAAATATGTTGCAACCAAAAGAACACTTATGTAATGATCTCCCAGTAAAAAGCCAGTCAGATCTTTATTTGATAGTTTGATACAAGTCTATAAGTCTGAACATGTGTGACAGCCAAGCTAACTTTGCCTTTACCTTGGCTACAATTTAAACCCATCCATCCGGCGTCACACACACATCCATCTGTTCAGAGACAGGGACAAGAAGAGAGAAATAGAGAGAGAACAGGGTTATCCAAAAATACAAACTTTAATGCAAGAGCATTTTCTTTGTTACAAAACATTCAGTAACTATGAACAATCTGTCAAAATCTGTTATTTTTGGACAATAATATTCATTGAATGTAACAGATGCAAAATTAAACCACAGAAGTCACCAAGTATTCCAAACAGAAAATGACACTAAAATGTTGGTAACACTTTGCTTGAAAACTTTTTGTATAATGCATTATAAAGATATTCATAATGTACGCTGCAATGCATTATACATTTTCATAAATCATTGTGAATGTGAGCATAGTTAAAATGAAATATATTATTTGTAGATTCCTTATTTTTATAATTGGTTGTCATGTGTTTTAATTCATATTTTCTAGAAGTGTAACAATGAACAGATCAGTATTATATTTAAACTGTAGCTAATTAGATCATACAATGCATTATAAGGTGCATTACAAGGCATGATTAATGCATTACAAATATTTTTATAATGTATTATACACTGCCCAGCCAAAAAAAAAAAAAAAAAAAAAAAAGTCGCTGTTTGGATTTAAATAGGCAAAACTGATGCACCTTTTGATGGAAATAAATGTTGTGATGTTATTTCCATCAAGAGGTGCATCAATTTTTTGATAAAGAATTGAAAAGAAAAAAGTATTGACAATGCAAAAGTCAAGCAACTCTGTAAAGTCTACTCCAGCACAATGAATTTAAGGTCTGGACTCTTCATTCTTCATGCTCCCTCCCAACCATTCTTTCACAATTTGAGCCTGATGAATCTTGGCTTTGTCATCCTGGAATATAGGAATGATGTGTCTTCCTAGATGGTTATTTAAGAAATGAAAAGCTACACACTCCATCAATTAGGGTTAAAAGAACTGATCCCAAACATATAGAAGCATAATAATCACAGCAATAATGATCCAGTCATGGGGCCAGATTTACTAACAGCTTGCGAAAGTGCAACCCTCTTTTGGCGTTAAAAAACTACTGTCGGGATTTACTAAAGACACGCAGTGCAAAATTAGCGCTGAAAAGGTGTGGGCTGAGTTGTTTTTGCGGCTGACCTTATTGCATATGCATTTGTAGGAGTTTCCCTTTCAGACGCAAAATTTATGGGAGGAGAGTATTTAAATGAATCACACAACGTGATTTACTAATCTTTGCGTTTGTAAATTTACTGGTATTTGCGCCATTATTTAACGGCCAAAAAAAAGCATGTCTTAACCCATTTTGTGACATAGCTGAGAGCACAGAGAGCGCATGGCAGAAGGGAGAAAATATTTTTCACTCATATTAATTTCTTTGGAATGCCAGAGGAAGACGTTATCCGAACATAAGCCACGTTGCGCCTGTGTCGACCCGCACCTGATGAGAGCATCAGCTCTGCTTATTTGCATCCCAAAGATAATTTGCGCTGCTCTTATTAGATTGCATTGGTCATTATGTAAATAACTGTGACTGCATCTGTGTTCTTTAATTTGCGCATCAGCAGTAGATTGCGCGCAAAGCTTGCCACTCCCATCGGCGCATTTGTGAAATTGCGCTCTCACGCTAATTTGCCCTGTTTAGTAAATCTGGCCCATAGACTCTTAAGTATTTGCCTATTTAAAGGGTTAGTTCACCCAAAAATCAAATTCCTGTCATTAATTACTCACCCTCATGTTGTTCCAAACCCCTAAGACCTTTGTTCATCTTCGGAACACAAATTGAGATATTTTTGATGAAACGCAAGAGCATTCTGACCCCTCTATAGACAGCAACATAATTACCACTTTCAAGGCCCAGAAAGGTAGTAAAGACATCATTAAAACAGTCTACACTACAGTGGTTCAACCTTAATGTTATGAAGTAGGGCTGGGCGATACGACCTAAAATCAAGATCTCGAATAACTGAACATTTTACCTCGATTATGATTAATGAACAATTATTTTGTTTTTGCTTCCTTTTTTTAGCCCTCATAGTTCACTGACAAGTTTTGTACTGTAAATATGCTTTACTATTAAAGGTGGAATATTTTTTTCCTAATGAAAGAGTGCTCCGACATGACAGCTCTCTTTCAGCTGTTATTTTATCTATGGTTTGTAATATTTCTTACAGATTTCAGCTTGTCGTAAATCAGATAGAGATAAATTAACACAGTACCAGTAAATTTATTTCAAAGCATTAATGAGAGAGCGACTGCATGTGTGAATTAGTCATACTGTCTCTCTGTTAATTGTGAAGCTGTGGGTTGTAAGTACTTCAAAAGTAGAAAAATATATTCTATAACTTGAGTTTCTAAGCTACGTTAGTGATAAATCACAGGACAGCGCTGACAACTAGTTTCTGTGCTCCTCTCTGTGCGCGGTCTTCACTTGATGTACGAGCTGTCTGTATGAGTGTTCGTGCCACAATGCAGCTGCGCGAGCGTGGTAGCTCAATATAATAATACACATCCGATCATCCAAAATCGCTTGAATGTCCAAACTGGCAAGCCTTAAAACACATACAACTGACAAAGTTTAGTGAAGACGAAAGTGAAAGTGATCTCAGTTCGGGGCTCTGTGTGTGTGTTGACTGCGAAATAACCGAAATAACCGACATGGAACAAATACGTTGGTTTCGATTACTTTTTGATTAATTGTTCAGCCCTATTATAAAGCACCGAGAATATTTTCGTGCGCAAAAATAAAACAAAACTAAAACAAAAATAATGACAATTCAACAATTTCTTCTCTTCTGTGTCAGCCTCTGACGCTGTTCACGTGAGCACCACAACGTATGCATGTGGTGCTGACGCAGGAGCCGGCCAATACTGAGCCGGCGTTCTGACATATAACCTGGAAGTACTGCACTGTGTTTACAACGTGAACAGCACTGACACAGAGACTGACACCAAAGAGAAGAATTTGTTAAATAATTGTTTTTTTGTGCATAAAAAGTATTCTTTTCACTTCATAACATTAAGGTTGACCCACTGTAGTCACATAGACTATTTTAACTATATCTTTACTAAATTTCTGAGCCTTGAAAGTGGTAATTGTGTTTCAGTCTTTTGGAGGTCAGAGCTCTCGGATTTTAATAAAAAATATCTTAATTTGTGTTCCGAAGATGAACAAAGGTCTCGCAGGTTTGGAACGACATGAGGGCGAGTAATTAATGACAGAAATTTAATTTTTGTGTGAACTAACCCTTTAAATCCAAACAGCAACTTTTTTTTGGCCAGGCAGTGTATATAAAAGCTTCAAGTAAAGTGTTACCATAATGTTATCTTGTGATCTAATGAAGTGTAAGAGAGAGCGACTTACTCTCAGTGCAGATCCCGTGCTCTCCACATTCAGACTGGCATGTGAGATTGGCACATCCTGTCCCACCCCAGCCTTGCTGACACACACACTGGCCCTCCACGCAGTGCCCATGTCCGCTGCAGTCCTCCGGCTGGCACAGCCTCTCATGAACACACAACACAGAGGATACCGCCCGCGGGCAGCGCCACTTTGAAGTTGCACTAAAGGCAAAAATATTGTGATCAAATTGACAAACTCACCACACTGTTGTTTGTATATGTGTATTTTTGCTGTTGCTTTTACATACCACTGGTCTGAAGGGTAATTGGCCAGGGATCCGTTCAGGATGTAAGTGGCCGAGCCACCTCCGTCCAGATTGATAGCGTTAATGACATTCTGATCTTTCAGAAACTTTGCCACTTGCCAGAGGTTCATTCTGCAAAGACAGTAGTTGACTAAACACATGTAAATCAAACTGAAAGAACTAAACTGTACTAGAACTCCTGGTATGCAAAAAATTATTCAGAAATCAGATTTCACAACCATGAGAATATGAATGATATGCAAATTAGCATAATATTGGTATTTAAATATAGATCTTGTATGTTTAATTTCATGTAAGTGCAATTTTAAGTGAGTTTAATTAAGTGAGACTAAATCAAAGAGACAAGACTACACTGCTGTTCAAAAGTTTGTGATTGGTAAGATTTTTTTTTAAGTTTCTGAAAGAAAATGCTTACAAAGGCTTCATTTATTTGATAAAACAATATTACTGTTTTTACTGTATTTTAATATATTATTACAATTTAAAATGAATTTACTAAAGTGTAATTTTTTCCTGTGATGACAAAGCTGAATTTTCAGCATCATTACTCCAGTCTTCAGTGTCACATGATCCTTCAGAAATCATTATAATATGCTGATTTGGTGCTCAAAAAACATTTCTTATTATT
This sequence comes from Ctenopharyngodon idella, assembly GCF_019924925.1. Taxonomy (NCBI): domain Eukaryota; kingdom Metazoa; phylum Chordata; class Actinopteri; order Cypriniformes; family Xenocyprididae; genus Ctenopharyngodon; species Ctenopharyngodon idella. The sequence goes on along the minus strand of NC_067235.1, from coordinate 20,014,661 downwards.
ATCAATGATAAAAAGAGTTGTGCAGCTTACTATTTTTTGTGGAAACCAAGACACATTTTTCAGGATTTGATGAATAGAACATTAAAAACAGCATTTATTTTAAATAGAAATCTTTTGTAACATTATAAATCTGTTTACTTTAATGCATCTTTGCTGAAAAAAAGTATTAAATTATTTCTAAATCTTACTGACCCCAAACCTTTAAATGGTATATTATCATGCTTCAAGCAACCCTGAGTAATTGCACAAGTGCACTCAGAGTAAATAAAACAGATAAAAAGCCAATAAAGTCTTGAATATGGTCTCACTGGAAAAATGATTCATATCTGCTGCTTTTGCTTCTTCTTGAGCAATAAATCATTCTGGTTTAGTTTGTGTTGTAGCATGCACAGACAGACAGACACAGAGAGTGATAAACAGCTGAGATCAGCTCAGATTCAAAGTCCATTCTCACCCTCGTATACCCGTCTGACCATCGACATGGAAGAGGATGAGTTTCCCCTCTGCATCGTGACCCACGGCCGTACGGGCAGATATTACGTCCACAAAGTGTTTAAAGTTTCCTGCAACATAAAAGATTAACAGCCTATTGTATCTTATATTATAATCTTTCAGTATGAATAGGTTCAAAAAGAACAGGACTAAGAAATACCTGAACTACTATACACAGTTTTTTCTGATATAAGACTCTCAGGTCAAAATATTTCAGGGAGCCAGATAAACAAGCTTATTATATGGTCACACTTCAGACAGGATCTTGTCAAATCTTACCAGTCTCCTGTGTTTTGTCACATTCTGCCTTAATGCTCTCATGGATGTAGATCTCACCGTTTCTCAGCAGCCACACCACCCCACTGATCAACTGCACGAAGGGATTTACCTTATCCAGTACATCCTCCTCAGACAGGTAACTAAAAATATACAGGGAAGAAAACACAAGAAAGAGGAGTAAGAATGAGCAAGTGAGACAGGTCAAGATGAGGTGGTGCAGCCTAATGGATAAAGATTTGGGCTGGTAACAAACCCCCACAAGAGGTTCTGCTCTTGATCAAGAAAACTCCAAGAATATGTTTATAGGCACAATTTTCTTCCCTGTGTCAATGTATCTCCTGTTTTAACAGGAAGGTCAGATGCAACATCTTTTTCATTAATAGCCTGCAGCCTATAGCTTACACTGCTGTTACAAAAGTTTGGGGTCGCTACAATTTCTTTTCATATTTTTGAAAGAAATTTGCTCACAAAATACAGTAAAAACAATAATGGTGTGAAATATTTTTACAATTTAAAATAATTGTTTTCTTTTTTTAATATATTTTAAAATGTATTCATTACTTTATTCCTCTGATGGCTGAATTTTCAGCATCCTTCAGAAATCATTCTAATACGCTGATGTGTTGCTTAATAAACATTTGTTATTATTATTAGTGCTGAAAATAGTTGCTTAATATTTTTGTGTAAACCTTGATACATTTTTTTCAGGTTTCTTTGATGAACAGAAAGTTGAAAATAACAGTATTTATTTAAGATGGAAATCTTTTGTAACATTATGAATATAACAGTATTGTACATCACAGCTCAGCAAAACCACACCTGACAGATTGCACTATGGACGGAAGCAATGAACGCACTTTCAGAAACTATTAAATCCAGCAACTTGGTTGTTTGGAAAGGCAATGAAGTATAAATATTAGCACAACCCAAGGCACACAGACAATCATTTGCTACTTTCTACTGCTAGCCAGACTATTTTAGTGGGAGAAAACAAGCCTTTTACTTCACAAATAAAACAAAACTGTATATAAAAACACATTTTTTTTGGTCTGTTTTTTTTTTGCCAGATGAGACTGTAAATGTGTTTGTCTGTTAATGCTTAACTTAGTACACTCAAAGCTAACAGACATGGACTAAAAGCCACGACAAGGCTGGTCCAGAAGGTCTTTCTCTATAATAACTCTATTGTAATTCACTTTAGATAAAAGCATGAGCTAAATGAGAAATTAGTAATTAGCAAAAAAAAAAAAAAACAAAGAAAAACATTTGATTATCAGTGCCAGCAAAGCCACACATACACTTTATTGACAACAGTTATGCTGTTTTAACTCCTTGAAGCTCATTCAGGTGAATGTCCAAATATGCTATGTAAACAACACCTTATCTAACACCAGAACATTCTGGTTAAAGGCTCTTAACGTCATAATGAATGAGAGACCGAGACACCCTGGGTACACGGAGTTCCAAAGCACTGGCTATTATTAAGAGCACTGGTGCGTTATGCAATATTGCCATGTTTTTGTAAGGTTTCTATTTTAGGAAACAGATGTTCTAAGGGCCCTGCGTTCCCACGACTAACTTCCTCCAAATTCTGCACCCACATTTAGGTTGTGGTTAGTTCAGAAGACTGCTACAGGCACCCTGCAGTGGACGAAACCACTTTGTGCTTACAGACGTATGCTAACAGATATTTCACTAAGATTCACTAAGTACACTCTACTAAATAAATATCTTCTTTTGTGCTCCACAAAAGAAAAAAACTAAATCAAATGTTTTCAAACAGCATGAGGGTGAGAAGATATTGACAGGATTTTCATTTTTGAGTGACCTATCCCTTTAAGGGTGCAATACAAATATAAAAGCATAGCTTAAAGGGATAGTTCAACCAAAAATTTAAAATGTCATCATTTACTCACCCTCATGTTGTTCCAAACCTGTATGAGTTAAAGAAGATATTTTGAAGGATATCAGTAACTAGACAGTTGACAGCACCCATTGACTTCCATAGTATTTTTTCCTTCTATGGAAGTCAATGGGTGCCATCAACTATCTGGTTACCAACATTCGTCAAAAAATCTTTTTGTGTTCAACAGAAGAAAGAAACTCATACAGGTTTGGAATAACTTGAGAGTGAGTAAATGATGACAAAAATTTAATTTTGGGTTGAACTATCCCTTTAATTATAGGCAGGTCAAAAGTACACCAGCACCCAACCAGGAAAGACCAGCTCAATTTTCAATTGTTTCTTGTGTCTCCACACAAAAACAAACCCTGTGGTAATGCAAAACATCACGCGCGCCAGGAGAAAGGCTGCAAAGAAGAGTGAGACCTCAGAGTATGTCCTTACCCAAACACTAGTGTCCCATCCTTTCTGATGCCAAACTGAGCATTTTGAATTCCTTCACCGTTCATCACCACTTTCCCATCACTTATGACATTCCCTAAACACTGCCCGGTTTTAGTGTTAAAGTAGCCTCCGTTTTGGGCGATAAGGCACTTTCTAGTTTTGGCAGTGAGCTCCACCAGCTCTCTTTGATTCCGCTCGCACCCTCCGGGGCCTCCTGGTTCCAAAACGGACACGGATCTCAGCGGGTCATGCACCTCCGTGATGTGGCCGCTCACCCATCTGTGAGCGCCAGAGTCATCAGTGATGGAGGAGATGAATATATTTGACTTGAACACTGGAGAGTCAGAGTGTTTGCTTGCTCCCCAGGTCTCATGGGTTACGTTGCCATGGGCGATGGGCTGACAGTCTCTCACATGGCGGTGAGAATGAGATGGGCCGTGGGATTTGGTGTAGGGTAACAAGAGGTCATCATCCAAAGAATGTCTGTCAAGAAAATGCAGAAAATTAACATGATTAAATCAGAGGAACAAAGAGCAAATTGTGTTTGTTAAGCTAGTTAGGTTAACTTGGAGCATATGTGTTTAACTGATTCAGAGAGAATGGATCCCCATCCAAGTTGTACAAAGTAGCATGTGGATGTGGTTCATTGTTCTGCGGCGTAAGCACATTTTCATGCATACAACTTCCTTTTAAAGAAACCTGCAGATTTGCTTTTTTCTCAAGTCTAAACATAAGACAATATTATCTGAGGAAAAAGTAAAAATCAATTGAGGAGCAGCAGATGTTTAGTTGTGCAAGCCTGGGTTCAGTATGTGGTTTCTGAGATCCTCCTACATTATGCAAATGCAAGATGCAAATTAGCTGTAAATTCAGTTGGAGTGAAGTACTGTACTGCAAGTGTTTGTACACAAAGCTTAATGAAAGTTAACTTCAGTTAAGCCAATAATGCTTTAAAAATAACTAATTACTGATCTGTAAAATGATATTAAAGTTTCTATAGTGTGGTAAAATTCCTTTAACAATGTGTTGGAGCAAACGCACATCTTTTGGAGGTGCAAGTTAGAGAAAAAAATCTTTACAGAGGCAAAGTCTAACTGCACACTCACTTCAGCATTTTATTTATTTTGACGTTTTGGCAACAAGCCTTTGTCAAGGTACACTGACAAAGGCTTGTTGCTGCAATGTCAGAATAAATAAGTGAGTGAGCCTCTAAAAAGTTTAAAAACAGACAGCAGGGATTCTGTTGTTACAGTTTCAGATTTAGATAACTTTGAAATAAAAATGTTAAAATTAAATGAAAATAGACAAAGGAGCTATACATTAGTAAATTTATATACATATATAATAATAAAAAAAAAATCTACAATTTAATAAATAAAAAAAAAAAGAACAACAGAAATAAAGGTAACATTTACACAGATGTTTACAGGCATTTTCTGCATGTTGATGCACAGTGTTGATATTATTTTCCAGTCAGCTAGCTGTAGTGACTTCTGCACCACAAGTGGCAAAAATATGACTGTTTCTGAACAAGCTTCCCAAATATTTTTTTCTAAAGACCAACCCATTCTGTCATTGGTCAGACTAATTAAGGCACTGGCAGAGAGCTTCCTCCAAGTTCTCTGATTGGATAACTCATACAGGCCAAGATGAGATTCTTTTTTTTGCGGTTAACATTTTACAAACCTTAGGGATGTCAGACGAGTGTAAACGAGTTTCAGTGATAACTATAAGGAAGTAAAGAGATTTTATGAATTCTATTCCAAAAATCACTTACAGCATCTTTAAGAAAACAAGCAACTTTTTTTTTTTCTTGTACGATATTTAGGCAACAATTGAGGGATATTGTTAAACTGAAACCTTATTTATAATTTTAACCCTCAATGGGACTAATTGTGAAATCACAGCTAGAAAAAAAATAATTATTTTATATTTTACATATATTTAAAACTAAAATCATTTTCCAAAATTAGGCTGTGTGTCCACCAAAGCATTTTTTCCCGAGGCTAGCAAATGTTTCTAATCGTTTTCAATGGTGCCACGTTTTTTAAAACAGCAGCAGCGTGACAAGTTGCTGAGTATCTATTACATGCTGAGCTCGGAGCACTCTGCGTTTTTTACCAGTTGCAGAGAGTTGAAGAATGTTTAACTTTGGGTAAAATGCAGCAATCATCACTGGCACTTTTTGCCCAGCCGTCCAATCGCAGTGGAGGAGGGGGCGGGACAAATACCACACCGACCAACAGTCACATTCTGCTTGTTCAAAATGAACTACACTAGCCTGCCACTGGCTGGCGAGATCTGCCGGTTGCAGGTGGGGGAGGAGTACTGAGATGGCCATCAGGTCGGACACTTTGTGCTTTCCGTAGTGTGCTGAACCAACATCATTCATGGCAGACCACGTGATTTTTGCGCTTATTGTAGCCGAAGAAGTGGATGCGATTGAAATTCCCATGTTTTGAATATCATATATTCAGTGTCAAGTTTGGCTAAATACAGGAACTTGTCTAAGAAAAAAACACCCTTGTCATCACAGAATCAATGAGAATAAAATGTGTCGTCATCGAGGCTTTCGCAGCCGATTTTGATCAAGTGCAGTGCCTGACCTAGGCGGTTGTTCTCGTTTTGCTCTCAAAGTACTTTGATGGCACATGTGATCGTAAGGCAGATGCAGCGACGATCAAAGTCGGACAAATTTTCTAACCAGAATGCATTGCTTTTGTCAGGCAGCAGCCAATCTTTGCAGCACCGCATGAAGTCGAACAGGCCTAATTATAACAAATGACAACAACAAGCACATCTCTTCATCCAAAACTAGTGCAAGAGCAAGTACGTTACATTGTGTCAACATTTTTATATTCAGAAACAAACTATTTGCGAAATCAGATATTAGTAACAGTCCTGCGGATATTCCGTAATACAGCACATGTAGCATCTCAAGCAGTGTTGGGGGTAACGCATTGCAAGTAATACGAGTTATGTAATCAGATTACTTTTTCAAGTAACTCGTAAAGTAAGGCATTACTTTTAAATTTACATCAAAATATCTGAGTTACTTTTTCAAATTTGTTTACCCATGTATTGACTAACAGCTATCCTGTCCCCATGTTGAGAGAAATCAGGAGTGCAGAGGTGTCGTGTGTGCTTGATGGTTATTCTAGACTAGTTCTAGAGTAAATGTGTGCATACATTTGCTCATTTACTTCTCCTGCGTCCTATTCTTCTGTATTCCAGAATTGCAGCACAGCTGAAAGGCTTGTTTGTTTGAACTGTGCCCTCTACTGTACAGGTGTGAATTTGCATTTCCTTCAGCCTTAGGCTTATTCATTTCACTTTTGGTGTGAAAGAGCCTTTACATTTGCCAAAAACAGAACTTTTTGTTGTTATAAAAACAAACAAACAAACAAACAGCCTAGCCCAGATGATATACAAAACATAAAAGTAACGTAACACATTACTTTCCATAAAAAGTAACTAAATAATGCAATTAGTTACTTTTTTGGGGAGCAGCACAATATTGTAATGAATTACTTTTAAAAGCAACTTTCCCCAATACTGGTCTCAACTGGAAAAAAATGCTGCACCGCAGAAGCGTTCTCAAGCACCCGCAGCAAGGCCTTTTCAGGGGCCGGTTACATAAACATAGCTATTATGTTAAGACAATGTCTTAAGATCTAGTATGATCCACTAGCAGTTACTCAAGAGGCAGTCAGTCTTACTTTTCGGTATCAAATTAGACCAATCTACGTTTTTATTAAAGTTATGAACAGTCTTAAAGAAAGAAAAAATGCAACCGGCCAGAAGAGCACTGGTGTTTTCAGGCATTGGCTTAAAACGCTTTAGTGGACACATGGCCTTGGTTTTCTACATTTGACATTAGGAAGCGATCACTTAAAACTGATTTTGTTCTATTGGAGTAAATTATTTTTGGCAAACACATTCAAATGCATTTTCACTCTCTTAACAGGAGTAAAATGGTCTTAGTGTTTCAAAAAACATTAAAAAAAAAAAAAAAAAAAAAAAAAAAAACTCTAACATTCCATTTCATTTTGTGCTACAATATTTCATTTGGAACTCACATGAGAAAATGTCTAAAACTTGACAGAAATTCATATGCAATCGCACTGCCTGAAAAGTAGTGAAAAGGCCTTAGCATTTCAAAAAGCTTTAACAAAAACTTTAACACTCCGTTTCTTTCTTTTAATTTCAAATCCACTATTGTAGCACAAGTGAAAATCTTTTTCAGTGTAGCCCACACATTCCACACGTAACTTGATTTTGACCTAGTCAGTCATAATTTTTGCAGCATCCCTGCTTGTCAGTGTAGTGAGGTCAATAGGCAGTGGCATCTTTCCTGACCTCTGGTTGTAGTATGAATCACATATTCCAAACTGGCTTAGGATAATGTACCCAAATGCCTGACTTCCACAACAATCTATGACTTATTTTCTTCATCTGTGCCATCACCCTTCACTGCTTCTATCCTCCTTGAGCCTCAACTTCTTCCTTTCTTACTATGACCTTATTTTCTGATGCACTGCCATCACTCTCATTAAAACTTTCTTTAAAAGGTACAGCTTTTTCTCTCTGTCTTCTATAAAACTTACTAACATCAACCTAAAACACAGGCAAAAGGACATACTGCCTGCCAGTACTTAAAAATAGTGCCAGCTGCATAGAAAATGTATTCCATAAAGATCATTTATGCATGATGCACAGATTTTTTTTGGTCTTTGAGTTATTGTTTTTACAAAATGTGTGTTAAAAATGACCAAAACCTTTAGCAAGAACATTTGAATGTACAATGCCATTTTTCTAAATTGGAATTTATATATATTTTCTAATCTAAAATTAACTCACTATGGAGCCTTAACAGCATGTGACCTAACGTGTGCTAATGTCTCCTTCACTTCCTTGTTGCCAAAAATGTCAAGCACATGGCAAATAGATTTGAATTTTATTGGCAAAAGTGGATTGTCATATGATATTACTACAATTATTATTATTATTATTATGGCTGAACATTATTAGTGTATTTTAAATGCAATTTTCTTAGCCAATAAATATTTCATAACATGTCCCATAGAGTGTTAAGTCTTTTAGAATCAAAAAAGCTAATTGCAAGAGATTTACAAAATAGTTCAAAACTGCATAATACATTAACCCAAGAAGAACATCCTACAAAACTGTTTTCTAAATCTCAATCCCAACCAGGCGTTTGAAAACATAATACACCTTCATGTGTTTTAACATGATACACGTCCTTACCGGATGTCTTTGCACTGGCATAGACATGCTCCTAGACATATTAGAAACAAATTCACAGACGATTTTGCCATAAGACCTCTGTATAACATAAAAAAATAAAATAAGTTACTGTCCCGTTTCTATCCGCTTGCTTCGATAAAAGGACTTTCCTGTGTGTTGGTCATGTGATGCGAATCACATGATCAAGCCAACTGATCTTATCTGTCAATCATTTCTTTTCCCTAAGCGCAAACAACTGTGCGAACATATTTAATATCTATAGACCGCATTCACGTGAACATTAATTACATTTATGTACCTTAAAGACAGTGTGGTTCACTCTGAAACGTAGCTTAATTGCTTTTGGATGAAAACAGATTGTTTACATCGGAGCGGAACGTACTGTCAGAAGTTCTTGCGAACAGGGGAGTTGTAATATGACGCACACGCAAGAGGAGGTACAGCTCAAGGATACTGGATGCATGGGCTTTGCTATGGCATCCAGTGTAAACATAAAGAATGGATTTTTAACCACCAAAAACTCCCTGCATATAAAGATTCCCTATCCCACATTTATACAGAGGGCAACCGAGATCAAATGCACAAGAGCATTAACAAATTCGACAGGACAGCACAATGAACAGTATTGCATTGATATTGTAAGGTAAGTTATGAGTTTAAAAATCGATTTACTTTGAATATTTTTACCTGGAAGCAAATAAATCTTCATTTTTTATGCAACTTAATGAATTTTAACTTCAGAGTATTATTCCAGTGCGCGTATTTTTCTTTCTTTTTCTTTTGCTCAAAAATAACTTTATATGCAGTATATAGGACAAAATTAACTTTTCTATTAAAATTAAAATTCGTTTTTAAAATTAATGTTAGAAATGTTTACATGGTATATCTGTCCAGATATTGAAAAGAAATAGAAAATTTCTTATTAATCTGAAATGAAAAAAAGAAATGCAAAATTAATTCGGAAATTTTTTTTTACTTGAAATTCAGTATGCAAGGAATTTTAGTACTTTTTATCTGATGGTTACAACACTTTTTTTAGACATTAAATAGATAAAATGGTATACACATTTTACAAAAAAAGTAAGAAACAGGCATGAATAAAAGATGCTTTAAACTGGATTTTTAAAGTCACCATGAAATCAACATTGACAATTCCTAGTTTTATGTAATATTGCAGTATTATTATAAATGATTTATAATAAGTCCCCCTTACTTTTTTCCTCGTTCAAGAAGTCATTTAACTCAGAAATCCTTCATTTTGTAAATCCTTATTTGTCATTGATGCAAATAAATGTATATGACAATTGTTATGCCAACAGAAATTTCAGTGTCTGTTAAGACATAGTCAGTTTTGTAAATTAAGTGTAAATAACAACAGTCCCAGTGTGTAGTGTATAACATTGAACTGTCACCCATAGGAAGAGGGACTATGATGGATTTTTATGTTCATTGCTTTTTCCTGAGGCTGTTCGTCGCTCTGCACTGGCACTGAGGGCGTTCAATGTAGAACTGGCACAGGCAGGTATTCCAGATAATAAGTGCAACAATCAATGTACAATCTTATTTATTCAGTTCAGATTTTGCTAATTTATGTCCATTTCTAACTGTGTGTCATGGTACAAAAACCAAGCCTTGAGACATAAAAGTGCCTGTAGTAAGAAACACCTGTATATGCTCATATTTTTGCTTCTTCCCTTTTAGATTAAGGACTCTGTTTCCCAGAAAACCATTGGTTTAATGCGAATGCAGTTCTGGAAGAGCGCCGTGGAAGACATTTACAGAGATGACCCCCCAGCCCAGCCCGTCAGTGCAGAACTATGGAGAGTGGGTTTTCCTTCCTTCCTAAATGAAAGAGTTACAGGATTAGTTCACTTCAGAATTAAAATTTCCTGATAATTTACTCACCTCCATGTCATTCAAGATGTTTATGTCTTTCTTTCTTCAGTTAAAAAGAAATTAAGGTTTTTGAGGAAAACATTCCAGGATTTTTCTCCATATAGTGAACTTCAACGGCTACCAATGGGTTGAAGGTCCAAATTGCAGTTTCAGTGCAGCTTCAAAGGCTCTACATGATCCCAGCCGAGGAATAAGGGTCTTATCTAGCGAAATGATCAGTCATTTTCTAAAAAAATATATAAATTTATATACTTTTATATACCACACATGCTCGTCTTGCACTAGCTCTGCGATGCGCCACGCATTACGTAATCACGTTGGAAAGGTCACGAGTGACGTAAGCGGAGTAACTGTTGTAGTGTGAAAAACTCCATCTCATTTTCTCCTCCAGTGTTTGACTTAGTCTTTGCACATTCGCTTTGTAAACACTTGCTCGATACTTCCGCCTACATCACGGTTGACATTTTCAACATGATGATTGCATTAGAGAGCTAGTGCAAGATGAGCATATGTGGTTAAAAAGTATATAAACTTTTATTTTTTTACAAAAAGGCCAAACGTTTCGTTAGATAAGATCCTTATTCGTCGCTGGGATCATGTAGAGCCCTTTGAAGCTGCACTGAAACTGCAATTTGGACCTTCAACCTGTTGTACCCCAGTGAAGTCCACTATATGGAGAAAAATTCTGGAATGTTTTCCTCAAAAACCTTAATTTCTTTTCGACTGAAGAAAGAAAGACATAAGGTGAAAAAATTATCAGGAAATTTTAATTCTGAAGTGAACTTATCATTTAAATGACTAGGGATGAAGATGGTTCACCCAAAAATTAAAATTCTGTCGCCATTTACTATGGCTTAAAAGTTTGGGTTAAAAGTTTAAGTAGATGATACTTTTTTCAGCAAGGCCACATTAAACTAATCACAAGAGACCATAAAGACATTTATAATGTTACAAAAGATTTCTATTTCAAATTAATGCTGTTCTTTTAAACTTTCTATTCATCAAAAAAGTGTTTCATAGTTTCCTCAAAAATATTAAGCAGCACAACTGTTTTCAACATTGATAATAATTAGAAATGTTCCTTGAGCAGCAAATCAGCATATTAGAATGATTTCTGAAGGATCATGTGACACTGAAAATTCAGCTTTGTCATAACAGGAATAAATTACATTTTATACATTTATAAACTGAATTACATGTCGTTTCACACATTTATGACTATCTTATTTTCTGTGTAACACAAAAGAAAATATTTTGAAAACTTTTTTGGGACCCCAAAGTTTTTAAAAATATTGGGCATTGATATACTGTAACTGCTCTGTGTTCTCAGGCAGTAAGAAAGCACACATTAACAAGGAGGTGGATGTTGAGAATCATATCTGAAAGAGTGAGTACTAAATTCTGTCCTAATATATGAGTAAAGAAAATACTGGAAAGTTCTCTTAAAATTTTTTGTTTTGAAAAGGAGAAAGACATGGAGGACAGAGCGTACAGGAACCTTCAGGAGCTGGAGGCCTATGGTGAAAACACACAATCCTCTCTTCTGTACTTGTTGCTGGAGGCACTTGGTAAGCAGCTTTTTCTTGATCTTCCGCTTAAAGGAATAGTTGGAAAAATGAATGTAGCAAAAATGAAAATTCTGTGATTTACACATAATAATCATGTTTTACCTGACCCATATGACTTTCTTTCTTCTGTTGAACAATGGAGGAGATTGGAATATTAGGAGCTAACAGCCTTTTTTTTTTTCATTTTATTTTATTCCTGTGATGGAATTTTAAGCATCATTACTCCAGTCTTCAGTGTCACATGATCCTTCAGAAATCGTTCTAATATGCTGACTTGGTGCTCAAGAAACATTTCTTGTTATTATGAATGTGAAAAACAGCTGTGCTGATCATTTTTGTTCAGGATTCTTTGATGAATACAAGGTTCAAAATTAATTGAATGTAAAAGTCTTTACTGTCACTTTTTATCAATTTAATGCATCCTTGCTTAAAAGTATTAATTCCTTTAAAAAAAAAAAAAAAAAAAAAAAAACCTGATTAACCCCAAAATTTTAATGGGTATTGTTTGCCACATCCTTCAAAAACAGCCTTGCATTACAAGAACACAAAACAGTCCACTGAAAAAATGAAGCATAAGCTGAAAATATCAGACTGAGTAAGTTTCTAGTCAGTATATGCTTTTCATAATACATCAAAACTCATATTTAATTTTTTTGAAGTTGTAATATTAGATTGGATTGGATATTCACAATTTGACACAAATCAGTTGAAACTCAAAACTGGTCTCATGAAGTTGTGTGCTTTGTGCATGTGTTTATGTAGGTGTGAAAAACGTCCACGCAGATCACGCCGCAAGCCACATCGGCAAAGCCCAGGGCATCCTGACCTGCCTGCGGGCGACCCCCTATAACAGCAGCAGACGCAAGGTCTACCTGCCCATGGACATCTGCATGCTGGTGGGTAAATCTGCTGTCACCCTATGATGTGTGTAGCTGGCTGTAATTCCATGCTTTTCTGACATCAGAGTTACTGTTGTGAAGGAATAGAGACAATCCATGTGCCAGTCAGCATATACTTGGATGAAGCTGCCCAGTGCCCTCTCGCCTGCAAAGCTCAATCCCATGGGCTTTGTTTCAGCCATCTGTCGCCATTGCTGGATGAACAAACCATTAGAAATGGGATTTAGAAGATCTTTCCCTTAGTGTAACAAAAGAAAAGATTATCATCTATCGTTTATCCTCAGCTAATCTCAGCTTGAGTCGGTGTACAGTATATTAAGATCAAATTGCGTTATGTACAGTAGTGGCCAAAAGTGATGTCTGGAAGGGAATTGGTTTGCAGATTTGTTTTTAATGACCCTAAGTTCGATTAAACCATCAAAATAGGAGTAAAATATTTTATATTCTTAAATATTTTAAATATGAGGAAAGAAAAAAACACTAAACTTGGTTAAAGGGATAGTTCACCCAAAAATGAAAATTCTGTCATCATTCACTCACCCTCAAGTTGTTCCAAACCTGTATACATTTCTTTCTTCTGCTGAACATAAAGGAAGATATTTTGAAGAATATGGGAAACTGAACAGTTCTGGGGCACCATTGACTTCCATTGTATTTTTTTTTTCCTACTATGGAAGTCAATGGTGCCCCAAAGCAGCCTGGTTACAAACTTTCTTCAAAATATCTTCCTTTATGTTCAGCAGAAGAAAGAAACTCATACAGGTTTGGAACAACTTGAGGGTGAGTGAATGATGACAGAATTTTCATTTTTGGGTGATCTATCCCTTTAAGGTATATATCTGAAAAAAAATATGTGGCAAAAAGGGGTAAACTACAGCTACATGTTAAAAAAAAAAAAGCATAGAAAAACAAAAAGCTTACAGGAAAAAGCATATACTGACTACAGCATAATCAATAATACTTTGTTGGTTCTTTCTTGTTTTTGCATGTGTTCATAATTTCTTTGTATGAAAGCCTGGACAAATGTCCACACAATTTGGCATGTTTCATTGCGTTATCACAAATTAACCAATAGACTCGCGCACTACGCAATATGAGACACAACTATGCAATATGCTTACAAAATCTTTGATGTCAAAAGATTTGATGTCAATTTTCCTAGGTCGGACATCACTGTGTGCCACTACTGTAGATTGTTTTGCTGTATGATTGCACTTTCACCAGAAGGGGGCACTGTTGTTTCACCATGAATTATGTGAACATGTTTGTTTGGTTTCTGAGGTTGCCAGAAGCTCACTAAAGGCCAATCAGACCAGATTAGAGTACGTAATTTCTCAGACATTCTACGACCCAACAAACGCATAATCAATATGTTCAATTGGCAAAAACAAGCGCTGACCAACGCCAACAGGTGTAATAACACACTGGTCCAACAAGTCTCTCTTGCCATTAGTCGGTGCAGTGTGAACTGGCCTTAAAACATAATACTTTTTGAATAGATACATACATACTTTATTTTTTTCGTTAGTGGTTTGCTGCAGCATGACTACTTATTTAATTGCAGTGCAAGGAAGTTCCTTACTAATTGTTTTCACTCATTATTTAAAGCTAACTTTGTGAAACTTCCTTTCTTGAGTAAAAAATGTTGAGACAATAATGTATAGATAAGCTTTTAAAACTGTAATTGATGTCTTTAATAATGCATTGCAAGTGCAATGTTGAATTAAAGGAAATGGAAAGTCTTTGAAGCTTTATCTGCATTCATTCCAGTAAACAATATTAATGTGCAACCTGTCAAGATTAGGCAAATGTGTTTGTAAAACAATGAAATGTGTACTTGTGGGTATTTTTTGTTAGGTAAACTCTGAATACTAGCCTCTGGGTGTCTGCAAGCCATTTTTGTCACAGTTTAAAGGCTCTGCTTGACGTGAAACCCCCGTACAAGAGTCAGATCAGAGCAATAGTAATAGACCCATATGATTACACTGCCTGGTTATTCATGATGTTGATTACCTGCCAATGCTTTATGTTGCCGTACAGCTTTTGTTTAAGGAACAATTGACTTTTAAATTAGATACTAAATGAAAGCCTTTGCAGTATGTGTTTATTGATCACTTGCTATCATGGATTTATTCATGTTTTTTTAGATCACAGTTGTGGCATATCACAGGCAAGAAGAATTATACCCTTGTTCATTTATGTCTTTGTTTGAATAAATAAATAAGTGTAATTTCAGTAAATATTTCTTCTGAAGAAGTCTTGGGATGCTTCGTCGTAAGCACACCACCTCTTACGTTCTGCATACAGATTTTTCACATTTTCATCCAGCATACTAATTTCTTCTGCTGTTGAAGAATGTTTGTTGAATGCTGGAAGATCTATAAAGATCTCATGAAAACTGTCAAGAAATGTCTGGGTCGTATTTCACCCCACAATCCAAAAAAAGAGAACTATTCTTTGGGAAATTAATCCTATATTTAAGACCATGACCGTATTGTGACATTATTTTCATGCTTACTTTCATGAATTTAGCACATCCTCCTCCTCCTAATTTTCAGTAGCCTACTCTAAAGCGAAAAAATTCGAATTAGGCCAAAAAGTTATTGTTATTTTAATTGTAAAATAGTACAATTGTCTTTTTGTTGTTGTTGTTGTTCTGAAACTGATTTGTTCTAATAAAATAGTAAAAAGATATAATAATAACAATTATAACAATAATTATTACTTATGAGTGAGTTTTTTATAACAGTAATGAGAATTGAAGGGGGAAATGCGCTTAATATGTGTGCTTTGTTTTTTAAATGTCTTTGATTTTGGGGTAAAATATGACAGGTATGTTATTGTGATGGTGCCTGAAATAGGGAGGGATAAGAAAAAGATTGTGATATCATCAAGCTCATCTTTCTGTCTATTAGCAGAGATTTACTGATAATGCATTTTCACTGTTTCTCACCCAGCATGGAGCGTCTCAAGAGGACTTCATCCGTGGCAGCAGGGACCAGAACGTCAGGGACGTAGTTTATGACATTGCCAGCCAAGCCCATGTCCATCTCCAGCACGTATGCAAAACCCTTCAGTTTATTATCTGTGGTCAGATAAGAGAAGCTGACTGTGTTGTATGTTCCCAATTTGCATACTAACTTCATTAAATTTCAAAAGGGAGAGCACCCCTCCTCCACCAGCAGCTCTTATGACCCTTGATTGTTGCCCTCTCCTCATTACTGAAATTATTAAAAGCCAAGTGTAACCACAAAGCATTTCAGGGAATATTAAAGGAAATGTTACTCAGAGATTTTGTCAGATATTGTTCACCCCACTTTGCATATGTGGTTACCGCTAAATTAACTCAAAGTGGTGAAGACCACATTTAAAATATAACAAACAAACAAGGGCTAAACTGGAATTTGATCCTTTCAATCTAACTTTTTATGTATTTGTGTGGGTTAAAAGTTTGGGTGATTCATGAGAACATTGCCTTTCCCCAAAAAAATCAAAAGAAAATTAATTACATTTTGCATAAATAATGTTTTTAGAATCAAGATTTTCATGACAATTAAAGGGATAGTTCACCCAAAAATGAAAATTCTGTCATCATTTACTTGCCCTCAAGTAGCTCCAAACCTGTATAAATTTCTTTGTTCTGCTGAACACAAAGAAAGATATTTGGAAGAATGTCAGTAACTAAACATATTTACTACAATAGTATTTATTTTTCCTACTATGGTAGTAAATGGGGGTGAGATCTGTTTAGTTACTGACATTCTTCCAAATATCTTTCTTTGTGTTCAGCAGAACAAAAAAATTTATACAGGTTTGGAACTACTTGAGGGTGAATTTTCATTTTTGGGTGAACTATCCCTTTAAGCACATTTTGCCCTCATAATTTGCATTATGAAAAGGCATTCAGATGTTTTATTTGTATGTTTTTTGCAATTCCAATTATCCTTTAAGCACAATAATTAGTTACATTAGTTCACTTTGAAATTAAAATTACCCCAAGCTTTATTCACCATCAAGCCATCCTAGGTGTATTTGACTTTCTTCTTTCTGATGAACACAATCAGAGTTATATTAATAAATATCCTGACCCATCTAAGCTTTATAATGGCAATGAACGGGAAACAACCAGTATGAAGCTCAAGAAAGTGCATCCATCCATTATAAACGTACTCCACACGGCTCCGGGGGGTTAATAAAGTCTTTCTGAAGCAAAGTGATGCATTTGTGTAAGAAGAATATCCATATTTAACAAGTTATAAAGTAAAATATCTAGCTTCTGTCAGACCACCTTCCATATTCAAATTAGGAAGAATGTGTAAGGCCTCTCGCAGTTCAAAATGCTTACACTATATGCTTTTTTTGTAAGTTGAATACGGAAGGCGTAGGACGTAGCGCAAGCGATTTGAACAGCGAGAGGCATTAGACTTTCTTCATAAGTTGAATACGGAAGGCGGTCCGGCGGATAGCTAGAACGGCTATAAAAATATAAAAAATGCTATAATTGTCTGTAAGCAAAATATGATTTTATTTATTTATTTATTTTTATATTGAGGTGAAATATGATCTTGACAGGTTTGTTTGGCCCAATTTGATTCACCACGAGACTCACTCAGTAATTAAGAGGTTTGTGTGATATACTATATAGCACAGTTGCGCGAACTTTGATATCTTGATATCTCTTACAGGCAAGATCATTCAGTGAGAACGTTCCACATGCAGCCATGCCTGCCTTCCTGCAAACGGTGAGTAATTTCATCTCTTTCAGCTTCTCTCCCCTCCCCATGCCTCACTAATGTGTTGTGACACAGAGAAGCTCATGGCTTATCCTCATTCTGCCTTCAAAGAGGTGGAGCCTCATCGTCCCGCATGACTCCTGCTCCCTGGAGGCGCCACTACCATCTCATGGTCTGATTACACATCTTAAGCCTTTTTTTTTTACTCTCTTACAGTCATTTCTCTTAAAGGAAGCCCGCCTCAGAAGAGCTGAGGGAAAAACTCTTTGCGTATTACGAGGCAAAGCATAGGGAAACACTGTAATTTTCAGTACAATTTCAGCCTGTTGTTGATGCTTTAGCCAGCTAAATGCTTTCTATGAACTAAATGGCCTGTAAAGCATTTTTATTTCACTTTCTGTCACTGTAATATTCTGCTCTTATCTTCCATTTCCACATCCCTGTGTTTAACTGTCATTCGAATTCTTTAAAGCCATCCATTCCCCACAGGCCATCTAGTGACACATTGCGCTCCACTTGCTTTGGCTGGTGTTAACCGTAACTGTGTGCTCACTAAAGGACTTTACTGTACGGTTTGACATTTGAGGAATTCACTTTGTACAAGAAAAAGTATGTGTTCTTGTGAATGACAAATTCCAGAAATTTTTTAGGACAGGTTAGCAATAATCTAGGAATTCACATAGTTTTCCCATCTTCCACTGTGAATCTTTACATGGTAAACTATATTGTAAACTATGTTGTTCAAAACAAATGTTTTTTTTTTTTTAAGAAATGAAATGCTTTTATTCAGCAAGGATGCTTTAAATTGTTCAAAAGTGACAGTAATGACATTTATATGTTACAAAATGTAACATTTATGTTACAAAAGTTTTTTTTAAATAAATGCTGTTTTTTGAATGTCCTAATTATCTAAGAATCCTGAAAAAAATGTTATATTAAGCAGCACAAATGTTTTCAACATTGATAGTAATAAATGATTGAGCAATGAGCATTAAATCAGCATATTAGAATGATTTCTGAAGGATCGTGTAACACTGAAGATTGGAGTAATGATGCTGAAAATTCAGCTTAAAATATGTGACCCTGGACCACAAAACCAGCCTTAAGTCGCACGGGTATATTTGTAGCAATAGCCAACAATACATTGTATGGGTCAAAATTATCGATTTTTCTTTTATGCCAAAAATCATCAGGATATTAAGTAAAAATCATGTTCCATGAAGATTTTTTGTAAATTTCCTACCGTAAATATATCAAAAATTTATTTTTGTAAGTAATAATGCATTGCTAAGGACTTCATTTGGACAACTTTAAAGGCGATTTTCTCATTTTTTTTTTTTTTTTTTTTTTTTTTTGCACCCTCAGATTCCAGATTTTCAATTAGTTGTATCACGGTCAAATATTGTCCTATCCTAACCATACATTAATGGAAAGCTTATTTATTCAGCTTTCAGATGATGTATAAATTTCAATTTAAAAAAATGTACCCATATGACTGGTTTTGTGGTCCAGGGTCACATATATTAAAATAGAATACAGTTCTTTTAAATTGTAAATATGTTTCACTAATACTGTTTTGCAGAATTTTTGATTAAATAAGTGCAGCCTTGGGCAGTATAAGAGACTTAAACGGTAGTGTACGTTTAGTGAAGACCTGAAAACATTTTGTGTGTTATTGATTGTTATATTGTTGTGACTTTTTACTAAGCAAGTCTTTAACAAATTTATGCACAAATCCAGGTAAATCCGAAGGGTTCACATACTTTTTCCTGCAGCTGTATCTCAACCCCACATCAAGATCTTTTCCATTTTTTTTAAAGATTTTAAAAGAGAAAAGCTGTGTAATGTCACCACTATCTACTAAATTTCCATCTGTATCATTTTTTGCAATTCATTCTTTTTCTTTAAACTTTTAAGTTCTCTCAATAATGTATCATCCTCCAGGCTTGCAAAAAAGTAATTAAACTAAGAGTTTCTGAGCGTCTTTGTCTTGTCCCACAGGTTGTTTTGGAGGACTACCTGCAGAGAGTGAGGAAAGTAGATTTCGATGTGTTTCACTCCAGCCTACAGAAGAGGAATCCAATGATGCCCCTTCAGCTGTATTTACGATCATGGAGGAAGATCTATTGATATGTTCGATTAAAACACCATCTGATTGTTTTAGATGAATTCCCTGTCAAACAAGCCAAGCACTTGCAATAAATCATCTAGCTACTGTATGTTGACAATTTTCATGTATTCAAGTCCTCTTTTGTGCTGGTATACTCTAGAAGAAAGGAAAGTGTTTGATTACTAAATAATTACTAAGACTCACAGAAAATATCCACAACCAAAACAGTCTATTAAATTAATTTAAAATGTGTTTAAACTCAGCAACAAATAACAACAAAACACATTTTGAGAGATAATACAAACTGTTAAATTATTTTGAATTTGTTAAGGTATCTGCATAGTTGGTGGAATTGAAGCAGATATTTTAACAACTTGGCCCGTGGAACGTGTTTCCTTATAAATCAAATTATTTAAGGCATTTGCAAACAAATTGGCAACAATTTTACATATTTATAGGTGAGGAATGTCTCACATGCCCCTCATGATAGGCAAGGTCAACCAATTCTGTTTCATGCTGCAAGTGTGATGCAAGGTGGTGTATTTTTAGTGGCACAATCATGAGTTTATTTAGTCATAAAAAATACAGTCCTCCCTCTGCCACAAAAGCTCTCATCTGATCGACAAGAAAACAACTTCGGGCTGTTTGTGACTGCTCTTGAACTGCAGAGAATATTTTGCTGGGAGTGAGATCCTTTTTTCTTTGCTTTACAAAACAGATATATGTAAGCATTGCGTTCTGTAATGTGTGTGACACTCGTAGCCAGATATGCGCATACTGTAAATAAAGAAAAGTAGCTTGCGGACTAGCTAAACCAGCTTGACAAGGCTGGGAGACCAGCTAAGACCAGTTTAGGCTGATTTAAGATGCTTTTCCAAAAGGTAATTTATGCTTTTATGTGTTTCCTGATGAGTTTAGTTTCAGAATTTTATTGCCATATGTGACAAGACCACTGAAATGATCTCATTCATTAGACATAGGAACAAAGAAACTAGAAAATGTTTTCATTATAAACATAATTAGAAAATTTCTATACATAATATGCATTCTAATAGCATGCTTGTGTATGAATTATTCATGAGCTATCCACAGAGTTTAATTGATTTGGTTTAAAGCACATGCTTTCAAAACACTGAATCTCCACGTACTGTAAAACACAAAATGTGTCTGGCGCTCATTAGTCTACTTCTGCTCATAGATAATAAGAACATTTAAAGCTCATTTCTGTTCCCAAATACTATTTAGTCAGCTGGGGGTCAGTGATTAAGTTCTGCCCCTTTGAATAGAGGTGCAGAAGTGAAAAGAGACACATTTCAAGTAATTATCATCTGAAAAAACTTGCAAATAATTGCCTTCTTCTCTGAGATATGTCAGGGTCATACTGAATCTTTGTATTAATAAAAGTGTGTTGAGACGTTCTGATCCTGACATGTTCTTTTAAAGACTGGAGTTCTGCTTTTCCTGCCCATTTAGAAATCTCATCCAGTGGTTTATAGCAGCATGTTTTACTGTCTTCAACGTTTAGACTACCATCAGATTTCCCTCTTTCTTGATTTAATGTAAAGCTACAAATATGATAAAATATTTTATTTTTGTGCCTCATTAATCTATTGACAATCTCTAATGACATTCTCTTCTAACTATTTCTCTATCGAGAAGAATTAGGAGAGGATGGAGAGGTTCTTTTCAGAAAGTTAGATAACGTTCTTACCTTTCATTTGTTTACGTTTTTTTTCTGGCCAATGGAGATGTGATGCATTTTGAAAACAGTTTCTAATTGCTGCACTGCACCTCTAAAATGGAAGTGACAGCTTATACTGGCCCATCACGGTCCTCTTATTCGCATTCAGATCTCGAGATTGAGGTGAATTGCTGTTCATTTTATGACCCAAGGCAAATGGTATGTCTATTATTTATAAAGTGACAAGAACTATTTATCAACTTAGGAGATAATTGACTACAAATGAAACACCTGTCACTACAAAACATGTCAAAACCATTAAATACCCATCCAAACCTGGTTTGCTGCTGAATGCCAGTATGATCTCTGTTCAAAAAAAGTGTTTGTGATCTCACCATTTTGTTGACACCAATATAAATGGGTAAAATTCCATTTATCCCTATGAAATATTGCTCAAGAGTAAACGCCAAATTTTTTGGATGAGCAGAAACACATTTCTTTGTCCTCTGATTTACTTTATTGTTGAGCTTCAGCAGAGTTAGAAGCAATTATGATTGTGTCTTCCATCATGAAAAGAACAAATTATAATCAGCATCTAAGTTCTTATTGGCAATCTGAATACTATAGAATTATAGCACCGTAGACAAAGGATTTGTGCAGCAGTGGTATAGATAAAGCCCCTCAGCAATACTCTTATCTTTCTGTAAAGAATTTCTAAAAGGTGACGCAGTGACCCTATGAGACCTTTATTATCTTAGAGCAGTGAGGTATTTTTCCACTGATTGTTGCAGTCTTGCTTTTCATCTTTCCATGTTTCCCTCCCCACCCCAACAAACATATTCCACTGGGTTCCAAGTTTGTTTTGGATTTTCATTAAATTGACCAAAACAGTTGATGCATTCTTAAAAATATCTTCTTTGTGTTCAACAGAAGAATGAATGTCATATTTGGAATGACTTGAGGGTGAGTAAACAATGACAGAATATTCACTTTTGGCTAAACTATCCCTTTAAAAGTTTAAAGGAATAATTCGCCAAGACATGAAAGAAGTGGAAATTCTTTCATCAACTTTCTTTAACACAAAAGGAGAATGTTTTAATATTCTTGCCATTCTTTTCCACATACTGAAAGTGTTTTTGAGTTTTTGAGGATTCATTTTAAGTCTGTAGAAAGCTACTAAAAAGAATCCATTCTTACTACTTCAAATTCTTCATTAGTTTAAAAAGGTTTTAAATAAGTAATATGAGGCACACAAAAGCCCAAACTTTTTTATGGAATTCACTCATGGAAGTAAGATTATTAACTGTCTACATTATTAGAGAGCCTATCTACATTATTACCAGCCTGAATCTGCGTTGAATATCATCAATTTGTCTTTTATTCTTGCAGCCACTATTATCGTGTTAGATCACTGGCATATGAAGTCATCGAATGCATTTCATCCCTTGCATCTCTGCCATGTATAATGAGGGGTATTGTGTCTGATCAACTGTTCTGACATTTGGCTGTCATTTCTTATGTTCGCATGGATTCCACTGAAGTGGTATATTTAGGGTAATTTTCTTCAAGCAGGGACAGACCTGTAAAAAGCAGTTACGGAATCTGAGAGGGAAAAAAAAAACACTAAAATGCTGCTGGATTTGGTCGTTGCTCATTTTAAAGCATGCAAATGTGCATAATTCTTTCTCCCAAAGAGTTTTCTGAGGTTTTATATTTTAATGTATGTAACTGTGTCACAAATTAAACCAATACATCACGCATGTATGTGACTTTCATATGTTCCATGGTGGCAAACAGCCACCAGCAAAGGCAAATTAGAGTAATGCGACCTTCCTCCTAGTATGATGTGCCAGTTTTACAGAGGCAATTCCGGGTCATAATTTTTATGGATGCCAGACACGCATCCTTCATTATGACCTCATAAACGTCATTTTAAATAGACTTGTTTTGCAGGGTATAAATGGACAAACAGGAACTCAGTATTAATGAAAACCACTTTGCACAAAAAATGTAGCATTACATCAACTCTGTCTGCAATAAATAAGATGAAGTATACAATACCAGCACTAAATTCAATTATATTTATAGCTATTTAAAATCTTAAAGGGTTCTGTCAGGTTCTTCATAATTATTTAGGTGTTCCCATCATTGGATTTTACAGATTTACTTTTAATTAATTAATTTTGTTTTAATTCATTTTTAATTTGAATTACATTTCATGAATTAAACAGCTCATAAACATACTTTATCAATGGATATAAAATTAAATAACCCATTAAACATGAAAATATTGTACAATCATTTTAGTAATTTCTCCCTAACTGTTCTGGCATAAAGTGTTTTTTTAAATTGAGTCCCCACTGAACCTATTACATGAAGAGTATAGCATGAGTGTGTTTTATATATACTGTGACCTCAAAGGTGAACATATACACACATATGTACTGGCCTCCTGCACATACACGTGACTGGCACACTCTCCAGAGGCTTCCCCTCCGTTACAAAATGTGTAGTGAAAAAAAAAAAGAAACACATTGTTTACCAGAGGCCCTATATGAGTAAGGCAGCTGCCATATTTTGTTGTGATAAATAATGATCTTGCTATTGCTCCACTGAAATGACATTGAAATTAAAAAAAAAAAAAAATGCCAAAGCCAGGCCATCTGCCCTCCTCTCAAGGTCTTATGGGAATTGGACAGCCCCTGGGTTCAAAATTGGACCCTCCAGGCTTGTCACATCTATGAGGGGACGAATGATTGGAGCTTCACCAGACAGTAATCTCAGAAACAAGATTAAAGACAGCTTAGTAAAATTCAGACTTAAGATTAACATTTGCCTACTGCTGGATCTTTAGATGTATCATGTAGTTGCAACACATCTGTGTGAGTGTATTTGTATGATGAGAGATTAAAGGTTTTGACGGGTATGTTGTTCATTTGAGCCGTTAAGGCACGTGTGAAGCACTGAGATTGAGCTGTTCGGTATTTTGCTCTAATTTTGATAAAGTATGTATAGTATAGTTAATTAGTCTATTAGAGGATTATATGTTTAGCTAATTTAAGAAACAGACATTTAAAGTGCATTGTCATGGTCAAAAAAAAAAATACCTGGGATTGGGATTATTAAATCAATTAAAACAGAACTTTAATGAAGAATGCTTTATTGTATATAGTACAAAACTGTGCAAAAGAATAATGGTCTGAATAAATAATAAATCAATCACTGAACATCAACCATAGTTTGGTATTCTATACAGTAATGTGCTGGCCCTTGTGTGATAAGAGAAACAAACTATGCGAATACACTGATGAGAAATGCATTTGTGTTTTATGACATTTCGTGACACACCCTTCTAGCACTGACCTATTTTTTTTTTAAATTACATAAGCCAATGAACAATTAACCCTATATTCATTTGTACTTTAGCTCCCAAGAGTTTACATTGATCCTTTACATATCGGTTCTTTGTTGAGTGTATTTTATATACACACAAACATTTTATTGAAGCAACACAATATCTTGAAATATCAGTTCTCAGTATCAATGAAAAAAGAAGCAAAAGCAAATCAACATCCTACAGAAGCATCCATGTTACAAGTATGTATAAGGACCTCAATGCAGATTTGTGGGACTTTCGTGATCCATGCTTATGTATATTCAAATGCATGGTGAAATCTTGTGACAATGAAAAGTCATGCAAAGTTTAGTATAAATCAAAACAGTTGACCTGAGGATAGCAGCAGATGCCACTCAATAGGTGGTTATGAAGGCATTAAAACACATAGGCACCTTAATTGTGGCCTAATGGTTGGATATTTAGGCTGAAAATAAAAACATAGTAAGTTTGATTACAAGGGATGATCCATATCCACAATATGTCTTTAAGAAAGACACTTAAAGGGTTAGTTTACCCAAAAATGAAAATTATGTCATTAATTACTCACCCTCATGTCGTTCCACACCCGTAAGACCTTCGTTCATCTTCAGAACACAAATTAAGATATTTTTGATAAAATACGATGGCTCAGTGAGGCCTCCATTGAAAGCAAGTTAATTTACACTTTCAAACACCCAGAAAGGTACTAAAGACGTATTTAAAACAGTTTATGTGACTACAGTGGTTCAACCTTAATGTTATGAAGCAACGAAAATACTTTTTGTGCGCAAAACAAAATAACAACTTTATTCAACAATATCTAATGATGGGCGATTTTAAAACACTACTTCATGAAGCTTTGAAGCTTTACAAATCTTTTGTTTCGAATCAGTGGTTCGGAGCGCCAAAGTCACATGATTTCAGTAAACGATGCTTTGTTACATCATAAGTGTTTCGAAATTTCAATGGTTCACGTGACTTTGGCAGTTCGATACGCGCTCCGAACGACTGATTCGAAACAAAAGATTTGTAAAGCTTCGAAGTTTTAAATATAACTTTAGTACCTTTCTGGGCATTTGAAAGTGCTTTTAATGGAGGCTTCACTGAGCCATTGGATTTTATCAAAAATATCTTAATTTGTGTTCCGAAGATGAACGAAGGTCTTACGGGTGTGGAACGACATGAGGGTGTGTATTTAATGACAGAATTTTCACTTTTGGGTGAACTAACCCTTTAACCTCAAGTTGATCCAGGGAGATTGGAAAAGCTGGCAGGTTAAGGTGGCAGCTGTGTTTAGAATGGTTACTAGCTGGTCTAAGGTGGACCTTGGACCAGCAACAAACCAGCTATTTTTTATAAGCTAGTTTATGGAACATTGTAGCTGGTACGCTAACTACTAACCAGCTTGCTTCCTTGCAATGCCCAGATACTAACTTGGGGGGGCCTGTTATGAACACAGTAGCACCACCTAAATTGGGATATTGATCAGTAAGATCAGTAATTAGGTTTGCTTGACTATTTCCTCATTGAGTTTCCCCTCATTTACAGTGTTTTCATACTCAGTTTTTTTGGGCACAGTGTTCAAATGAGTGGATATGAGCAGCTGATACACACGACTTCTGAACTTCTGGTCTCTCACACCATATATAATAACATTCCAGCAGCTGTTAGTGGTCAAAATCCAAAAGGCAAAAAATGAAAAAGTGCACCATTCATTTCCCAACACATTTCCAACTACAAACACGGCGATGGGAGTGAAAGAAGCAGTGAAAGCCAACGTCAGAGTGCCTATCGTCTTGGCAGCCTTGATGTCGGAGAAGGTTGGTTTCGTTGCGTTTTGCCTCTCTGTCTCTGCGAGATGTTTTCTTCTTTTTGAATGCTGGCGGATTGTGGTGAGCGATATGATATTGATGACAACAGTACCTCCGAGCAGCGTAAAGTCAAAGGCAGGGAAGAGTAAGAGAATGTTCCAAGCCTGGGATGGGAAGTCTGTGCTTCCCAGCGCGTAATTGCACATGCGGCTGCAAGGATTGTACTCCAACGCGATTTCATTACTGAAAACCATTGGAGATACTGCCAGGAAAAAACTGCCCATCCAGGAAAAGACTATTAGTATGCTTGTTCTTTTTTTAGTTATGACAGATTCCTTGTGCAGTGGCTTCAAAACGGCAATGCTCCTTTCAATGGTCAGGAGGAAAATGGTTGTAATGGACACTAAAGTGCATCCCGCAAACACAGGTCCGATGAAACTGCACGGGTGGAAAGGAGTGGATTGGGAATTGCGCGCTGTCCACTCCGGCATTGAATTGTAGATCATGAGGGATATTTCAGCGTAAACCGAAATGGGTACCACAAAAATTCCCACAGCCAGGTCTGCCACGGCCAGTGAGGCTTTTAAATAACCCTGTGGAGTGTGGAAATGTTTAGTTCCGAAGACCACTGCTAATGTCAAGAGGTTTCCAAAGAGTATGGCAAGTATCAGTGATATCATGAAGACCACCATGAGTATCTTATTGGTCGTGGTACAGCAACACACACTGCAGTTTGCAAGCTCCTCTGGCATCCTTGTTCAGCTGCGCGTAAATTCCTGTCAGTAGCACAGTGGGATTTCTCCTCTTGGCTCGGAGGCAAGGCACGGCAACCTACGCATGGTGCTCTGTCCAAATTGAGAAATTCACACCTGCCAAGTGCAATGATATAATGATGAATATAACGTTATGAATAAATGGCAACACTTCTCATGAAAAGGATATTCAACAAAAATGGTTCCTTTATATTTGTACACAAGACATTAACCATTAAAAGCTGACACAAACTACTACTACTAGGCTACTGCCAGCATTTTGGCCACATCGACAAAAATCCAGTATAGCCTACCTTTTCAATTATTTTTTTTTTGTCTGCAGCTCTGTTTTCAAGTTCTTCTTGGTGCAGTAATAATGCACATTGTGAATGAAAATCAAATAGTATTTATTCTCTCTATATTGTTTTTGGATTTTAGAGTACATTTTATTAAAACGTCTTGTTGAAGAAGTTATGGATCAGATGCATCAACCCTACCTTTGTAACTAGCCCAAATAATTTGAATATTTGCCTGATAGGATGTTTAAAATAAAATTACGTTAAAACCAGCTTTTCAAAATGGAAAAGCCATCCATTTGTCGAAATGACCCAAAGACGTTCACAAAATTTACACTGAACACTATCAGAAAACACCATACGATTAGAGTAAAAGCGTAAAGACCATTTGCGAGAGCAATTACTACATAGGCTAGATGTGTGTGTAGTGCATATAGCATTATTGTAATGAGGTACAGCTGATGTGAACATACCTTAAAACGAAAATCCAAATCTTCAACTTCTCGTCGTCTTTCAGCACATTTGAGAAAATATTCTATTGGAGTCCGGAATATTCTGTGAATATTATTTTCACAATTTATAAGCAACCCCCCACAACTTAGCCTTAGTTTTGCATTTAGAGAAATGTGGAAATGTCCCCCTGCAATCCCCTTCCTCTGACTGCTCTTTACATTCCGCTTGTGCGCGAACAGCGTTGAGCGCGTGCAGTAATGTCAGTCTGACGCGCACTGTTGCAGTCACTGGATTCCCCAGTGGCTATTGTTTACTTTTCCCACAATTACTATGCAGGCATGAGCATTAGGGAAGATATAATAAATGATCAATCATCATAGGTTATCAACAGCTCAGTTATTAGAGCACCACGCCATTAGCCAAAAAGAAATTGTCACTGACAGGTTGTGCAAGAAAATCATTTAATTGCAACTAAATGCAATAAACAAAGTGACACCTAAAAATACCCGATAAATCAAAAATAAACGTTTTATTATTTTGTTTGCACCGTAATAAGACAGGGGTGTATACCTTTGTATGCAAACAAGCAGGCACCTGGGGGCAGCAGAGAGTTTCACTGCAAATTGCATTTCAATGTTAAAGGTGGATCAATCAAATGTGAAACCTAAAATTATCTTCAGAAATAAATTTGCCATCTGATCTTTTAAGTAGTTAATATATTTGATTTGGTTTTTAATTCTTATGCTTAATAGTGCCAATGGATTCATTTCTGACCAAACAGTACAACAATATAAAATAGCCTATTGCATTAAACATGTTTAATTAATATGAATCTGTCATACAATATGTTAATATATATATATATATATAATATGAATTCATTGTATAAAGTTAAACATACTGCAATCTCTTCATCACACCAGAAATAACCTGCAACCTAATTGATAACAATGAAAATGAAAATCTTTATAACAGAGCTGTGCAGTGTCCTCAGCAGTCAGGCTGTTCCATGTCATAGGCTACAACCTGCGTTGTAATCAGCGAAGCAGTTACAGTTTCATGTGGTACATGGGTATCGCGTATAGATGACAATGCTATTCTCTGTAGAAACAAGAAATACAGTGAATGGCCTTAATATAGATGTGCTGAATCACTAGCGGCCACTTCCCTCACACAACACAGGAAAACATTCTTGGGATTCTTTGGTACTATGAAAACAGAGAAATGCTTGCTGCTACTTTTTTGTGTTTACTAGAGTACTTAACTGAAGCTTATGCAACACAATATAATATACAACATTATTAGTTTTCAGTTTTTTTGAAAAAAAAAAAATGGAATGAGACAAAAGGTTCATATTTACAGGTCTTTATGTGAGTGGATAAAGGTGGGTCTGGTTGCTATTTACATAAACAGCTAGAAGCGTTGTGAAACACTGCAAAACATGGCATTACCCACTTAATGATGGAAATTAGAAAACTTTTTTGTTGTGTTTGTTGTTGTTATGAATAGTCATAGCTACATGTCAACTTACCTGAGAAAGACCAAGGTCATGTGTGTTTGCTGCAAACCTAAAGAAAAAATAGTAGGCTAATTGTCATCATAACCCAATAGCCCAGTTGTAAAACTAAAGTTTATGCCTTTATAACTTTGCAGTTTTCAGTTGGGACACTTACCCACATGAGGCAGTTATAAATCTGCGGTTTATAAACATGCAAGTGCATGATTACAGCGAGAAAGAAAAGTGAAATGAACTACAGAAACACTAGAGTACTTCAGTGTTTATCCAGATTAGTCCCTGCCCCTTCTCCCACACCACCCCGACCCGGAGTCACGCTAGTGACGCTTACATTCCCTGCTCCTGCCCTCAGCCATATTGAAACTGCAGTTTCCGACTTTGGCTGCCCGGGAAGGTGGCAGACGAACCTCAAACTGACGCTTTTTGAATCTGGAATTTAAATATTTTTGCTACTGGAAAACTTACCGGAGATTGCGGCTTTGCGTCTACAGCGGTTGATCAGTTGCGTTGAGGTAAGTTGCGCGTGCCTGTGCCTAAACTTACGGAGCGCTCGCGAATGGTCTAGTTTCCATTCGCGCCTGCCAGAGCAAGTTGTTGTTGTTGAACTACTACTTGTTTACCGTGGTTTTATTTTTTATTATTTCGGCTACAGTGGTGTTAGTGAAATGTGTTTCAGTCAGTTAAGTTTGAAAGCTGTTGGAGGAGGTCAAGGAACTATTCGTGCGGTATGGGACAGTCCATGCGCCTTGTTAGCTTATAGCATGCTAACGTGAGGGAAAACTTTATCAAAGACAAAATGTAAAACTGAATTGGCAACAACAATATAGGTGGTTTGTGGTTTGGATATGTTACTCTAATTTATAGCTCATTTTAATCAGTCAATATCAAGTTCTTGTACAAACTCTGTGTGATTTGCTATTCTGGTTCAGCTGTCAGTGTCAAAACAAGTTAAGACTATTAAGTCAAAAAAAAGAAGTTGAAAATAGAACTATATGACAAAGTACATTCATTCAATCTGTTTCAAACTTTAGGGTTTTGATCTAACGAAACACCAGTTTTACTATTAACCTCGCCTGTGTGACAGCTAGTGATCGGTGAGTCATCGAAACTAGTGAAAACCACCCAACCCGTTCCTTGCCTAAACAGCTTGACAGCAGTCGTAGTAATTGGAAAACTGAGGAGTAGCAGTTTTTCTTTTCTCAAATCGCATGTCATAGAGTATATTTGCAATTGCTTTAGATTTAAGGTCTCTCAAGTTAACTAGTAACACAGTTGTGGTAGTTTGGACCTAGAAGGTTTGGATATACTAGGACGAAATGACATGGGTAATATTATACAGCGTCCAACTGCACGATCAAGGATAAAAAACCAAACAAAAAAAAGCAATAACAACAACAAAAAACGTATGCGTTCAAACATTTTTAGCAGTAGAGGACTTTTTTTTTATTAAACTTTTATTTAGTTGCTGTAAAACCATGAATTAAGGAAGCAGTCCCAGACTGCTTTTTTGCTTCACAATAGGAATACATGTACATGATTTTCTTATGACCACACAATGAGCATTCATTTTAGAGTTTTTTTCAAACGTCCCCTCAGAAATGTTTAATATATCATATCGTGAGAGTTTCACTTCTGCATTCATATGGCTGTTTGATTCACACCTGCACTTTTAAAAAGGCCACTGGAGTTGGGTGTTTCATTTTGAGAGTATGGATAAATGTGAATTAAACAACTTTTCTGGTAAATTTTAAGTAAATTTGGCCAATAAGGTCTTAACAGTCATATATTTATAAGACTGTTTGGAGTGTTGTAATTGTTTAGCTTGAAATGATACCACTTAACAATGAATGTCTTACTACTTTTACTTCAATAGAGACTGTTGACTAAAACACTTGTATTTTATTTTTATATGTAATTGAAATGAAGAAGAAAAAAAAAACAAGTATTCAGCATATTCCCTATCATTATTAATGTTGTCTGGTGGCACAGCTGATATTCATCAGGTGGTGCAACCATGTACATTCTTGATTTAAATCAACAAATTTTCAAAGTGAAAAAATGGCTGAAAAATAGATTGTGATTAGCTATTGTATTGAATGCATTTACTGGTATATTCTGTCTTTAAAAGTAAAATCAGATTCTAAAGATACTAAATACCTGGCCACTATAGAATGCAATAGTTCTAAATTAATATGAATAAAAAAGTCTACTCAACCACAAAAAATAATGTGTTAGGCACTGTAGACACTCAAGGGTTACTTTGCTATGGTTACTTGCTACATGACAAAAAAAATCTGTCAAAAAATGAATTTAAACACTTGAACATTTAAAAACTTGTTTAAACACATTGTTTGTGAGTCAAAAATATGGCTTACATCAATTTTGAAAAGATTTTTAAGAAATATATTTTTTGAAGCTTAAAGGATTAGTTCACTTTAAAATTAAAATTACCCCAAGATTTGGCCATCCTAGGTGTATATGACTTTCTTCTTTCTGATGAACACAATCGGAGCTCGGGAGCGTCAGGATATTTAAAAATTTTTATTAATAATGTAATGCCTCTCGCAGTTCAAAATGCTTACGCTACGTCCTACGCCTTCCGTATTCAACTTACGAAAAAAGCTTAACTGATGCGATGCCAATTCCGCTTTTTTCGTAACTTGAATACGGAAGGCGGTCTGGCGGAAGCTAGATATTTCACTTAGTAACTTGTTAAATATGGATATTTTTCTTACACAAACACATCACTTTGCTTCAGAAGGCCTTTATTAACCTACGGACAGTGTTGGGTGTAACCTGTTACTAAGTAATGCGTTACTGTAATTAAATTACTTCTCCACTGTAAAAGTAAAGTAAGGGATTACTGCTCATTTTTAGGTAATTTAATTACAGTTACTTATAATGTACTTGCGTTACATACTGTAAATTAGTTCAACAGTTCTGTTTAAATCAATATTGAATTTAAAATCTAAATTTGTCGTTTAAAGGTAAAAGTGAACGCTGCTTCTTTAAAATCGTTAGCTGTAGTGCGGTTGAGCGCACCAGTTGGCTGCTGTCTGAAGATGTCGGCAGAAGTGAGTGGCTGTTTTGCAGAATGGAAATAATGCAATTACATCACTTTTTTGACACAGGTAGGCAAGAACATTACGGTAAAATGTAAGCTATGTCCTAGAGAGAAAAAACTGTGCGTGCTCTCTGAGAGACGGTCTTCAGTCAATGCGGTCACAATCAAAGCGCTCACACATAGCCGCCTCTCGCGAGTGTCAAATTTTTGCGGTTTATTATACGTAAACGTTCAAAAGTATTATAGTATTATACTAAAAATATTATAGTATATGTTTTAATAAAGTTAAAATATTTTAAAAAGCTATAAAAGGCTAAACTATTCCATGTTTGACTAAATTATTAAAAGTTTCCTTTCAATTGTCTATCCAGTCAAGGTTTATAGTGATTTTAAGAAATAATTAGTAAGTTACTTATTGAGTATCTAAATTACTTTTCAGACAGAGTAATCAGAAAAGTATTTTAAATACAACATTGATGATGTAATCAGTAATTAGTAATTAATTACTTTTTTGAAGTAACTTACCCAACACTGTCTACGGATGAACTTTCTTGAACTTCATACTTGTTGGTCCCGTTCACTGCCATTATAAAGCTCAGATGCGTCAGATTGTAACTCAGATTGTGTTCATCAGAAAGAAGAAAGTCATATACACATAGGATGGCTTAAGGGTGAGTAAAGCTTGGGCTAATTTTCATTTTAAAGTGAACTAATCCTTTAATTTGTCATTAACTCATGTCTGCTGTGATTTTGCGGAATAATTTTTTTCAGCAAATATCGTAAACGTAAAAACGATATGTATTCTGAAGAAACTGCTGAGTCAACCATTCATAATGCTCTAAATGAATCTTACAACAAATAATAATATGATTTTGTACTCCCAAGGAGCAGCTTGTGCTTATGCAAGTCTGTCTTAGTTGTCAAAGTAGAGGTTGTTGAAATGGTGCTGCTAACTTAGTCATGTCTGTAATAATGGGTACAGGCATATGTCTGAGCAGTGTCAGCAAGACAGGCAGAAAGGTCCAATTGAAAAGTTATTTAGTGTAATTAAGCAAAAGCTACTTAAGTGATTTTTGTTTTGTTATATGCCAAAGATTATGTCCTATTGTCTGCCAAGGACCTGTTTGAACCCCTCCTGTCTTACAAGCTGTGCACACACAGTTTAATGTAGATTTTCATTTTCATTGCCTAAATTCAAGGCCCTACTCATTACAAAGCCCTGAACAACATGACTACTGCAATACAATTCTTTTTCAAACAATTATGAATTTATCCACCAGAAACAATTTGGTTTGATTTAAAAGCGAGGTGAGACAAAACTTTACAGATACAGTGAAGTTCCATGCAGTGTGCAACATTGGAAAAATAGCATGAAGGGTGCTTTTTTTGTCTTTATATTGTAAAATATCACAGAAGATTGAAAGAGTACATATTTTCTTTTCTGTTTGTGAATCATCAGGAGCACAGTCCCTTTTTTGTAGTTAAAAGACTTAACGTTAATCTTATGTGGTTATTGGATTTTTTTGTTGCACAATAACCTGTATTTTCTTTAACACCAGTAAGTGATAAATAATCATTTGCTTTTGTCCCCAATTTATTGTTGGCATCAACCTCTATTTTTCAGCCAATGAAGAATTTGGAATCGGGTTGTGACTCCCAAGTCAAAATTGAATTGAATCACGAGGTGCCTAAAGATTCCCACCCATTGGCATGCGATCAAAACAACTTTAACAGATGCTAGACAGTAGACACAAAAAGTGTCTATTACTTAATCCATAGAACAGATCCAGTGGTGATTAGTAGGAAATTGGCTTAGGCCTTCAACGTAACCAAGTACCTGGAAATAGTGATTGACCTCATTCTTGAACACAGCTTATTCAAATGTCTTTTCAGCTGACAGTGCATGTTGGGCAAGATTCCAAAACACTCCAATAAACCTTGTGTAAGCCGCAAAAGGCAGTATGAGAACTGTACCCTCCAGTCTGAACATGTTGTTTAGTGAGGGGTAATCTATGGCTTGTTACCAGGCGAGTTGTTTGAGTTATTACACTAAGCAGCACATGCTTTATATTCCTTAAGTCTGAAACAACAGTCTTCGTTTGCAGAGACGTTTTACAGCTAACAGACATGTGAACACTTCTTGTGAATTTAGTGTAAAGTCACTGATTTCATGTACAGACTGTGCTGAGCGATTTAATGATGCTGGAAGATGGTTTAACATTGTTAGCAGTAGGATGGTCAAATGTACCGGTACCAGTCGGTACTAAAAAAAGGTTGAGGGTACCAGGACTTCTGCAGTACTGGTAGTACGGAGTACTGGGTATATTCGGTATAAACGCGCTCTGCAAACAAAGATTTGTATTTACAGCATGTTTTTGTTGTTGTTGTTGTTGTTTGTTTTTACAATTGTTGAGCACTGTAGCCTGTCACAATCATATCTGGTGATTCAACAGTTTTTGCTTTGGTACTGAAATTGGTACCAAGAACTGCAAAATTTTACTGGTTATTGGTACCGACTAGGGCTGGGAAAAAAAATCTATTGACCTATCACAATTTTTTTGTTTACGATTTTTTTATTTTTTTAAATTCCAGAATCGATATTAATTCAAATTAAATTGCTTTATTTTAGTCTTTGATTATAGACGAGGTGGACAGAAGTTACCACTTTTGTTCCAACATCAAAATGCATTGACTGCCACAATGTATCCTGTATCCTTTAATAACGATGTCTCACTTCATGAATATTACATAGTAATGAATGCACTGAAAAGCCCTCACGCTACTCATATAGGCTACGCTTTGCGTCAGATATCAGTGCTGAGAGAATAAGACAGTAGATCTGCAGTAGAATATGACAGTAGAGCTGCACGATCTTTAAAATATTGTGATCTCGAATCAAACGGCCACATGATCTTATTGCTAAATGACAACAATTCGTCTGTCTATTAAACCTTTGACAAAAGCATAGCATAACATTCAAATGTGTTGGCGTTGCCACTGATCCAGAGAGAGCATTATTTCAACCTCATAGTTTCATTATTTCTGTGATACAATAGTTCAAATTATCATAGAAGTACTGGGATAAAAGTTTATAGTTTAAATATAATCACTGATATCTACAGTAGCGATTAAAATAGTTATCACCTTTTGAAAACGGCGCTTCAAATAACGACTGTATCGTTTATTTTTTGCCACTAGGTGGCGACAAATGGCTGTTAAAAATGTTTGTCATTGAATCATTTATTCAAGAGAATGTAGTAGGCTACTGTAATGTATGATGCTTCTGAAATAAGATTCAAATATGACTCATAATACATCATGTACAGTCTGTATGGGTGTATGATTCAACTTTTCCTCAACAAAGCAAAATCACAATACATTGCAATATCGAATGGCAATACTTGTAGAATCACAATTCTTGAAAAAAATCGCAATACATATCGTATCGGCACCCAAATATCGTGATAGTATCGAAACGGGAGATGTGTATATTGTCCCATCCCTCGTATCGACTACTGAAATTTTGGTACCGTGACAACCCTAGTTAGCAGTATTAAAGCAAAGGAACCATGCATTATGAGTTTAACCTATACTGCAGAATGCAGAGTGCTTTTAAATGCTATTTTACTCATTGCTGCTTTCATTATATCTGTAAAGCTGGAGTCCTCAATGTGGTGATATTATCTCATGTTTTACCTGTGGGTTATGTATGTATGTTGATGTTACAGGATGTATGGTTAGAATTTGTGTGTGAATGTTTGTATTTTTGAACGGGCCTAATCTAATTTTGAGGGCTCAAAGATTTGCGTAGCTCGTAACGGTTGACTTTGAAGATCTTGTTTATGTCTTGAGATGATGGAGAAACCAAAAGATCTGAAGTAGTTAAGATTTTTTTAACAGATAAAAATATTCTGTGGTGTAGCCTATGAATAGTTCTGCTGTACTTCCTTAATCTTGACTTACTGAAAGGCACAATGTTGGCATCATTAAACTATATAATTTGCCCAGAATGGTTTATTGGCATATAAAGTGCCCCTATTATGCCATTTTTAAGGTTCCTAATATTGTTTTGGGAGTCTCCTACAACAGGTTTACATGCATGCAAGGTCAAAAAACACTTAAGTTTTCTCATAATGTACATTTAATATCACCTAATTTCTCAAAGATTCTTAAACGATTCGTTCGAAGCAGTTCGAAGATTCAGTCTCTCTAAACCCCTCCTTTCCGTGAGCCTACTCTGCTCTGATTGGTCAGATTGCCCAATCTGTTTTGATTAGTCTACCACGTACACCACGTGTTGAAAACAAAACGGCCATTGCCATAACTGAATTACAGCTCCAGAGGTTTATCAATTCTCAAGAGATTGTATACAATCAATGTATGGACAGAAAAGATGGCATTGATTTTGACCCATCTTTCAACAGCAAGCGTTTTGCGAATCCTGCGTTTGAAAAGCAGTTGTCAGTTAAATGATGGGAACGCAACATAAGATTGGGATTGTACTAGGGCTGGTCCGAAAACCTTTTTTTGAGCTTCGAAGCTCTGCAGTAATCAGCACCAAATATTCGAAGCTTCGGCGGGAGGAAGCTGAAGATATTCTCTCTAATAAAGGCATGTGTAACGAGTAGAAATATGGTGTGGCCCCTTTAAGAGCTGCGCGCTCCCGGTTGAACTGTCTCGAACGATTCAAGTACCGCATGTATGCGGGTTATTTCTGTTTTTCTGTTGCTCATTTAAAGTTATTTTCTTTATTAAGTAACGCTGTGGACGGCATAACATTTGCGACGGACAGTTACACGAGTTTCATGGGGAATAAAGCACCAGCTGTGAAATGTCAGTCGCCTCCGTGAAGTCTGTCTGGTATCAGTAACTCAAGCTAAGTGAGCTAACGTATCCCTGTTTGCTCTGTACAGAAAAGCGTTACAGCAGGAATCTCTGTGTGTCTGTTTGCATTTTGATTATGTCGAAAACGCGTTCAGAATTAATAAACTTTTAATAAATTACAGAACAGCATGAGCCGGAAGCGGTGCGCCTCACGCGGGCAGGGCTTATATGCTCCGAGAACAGACACTGCACTAGTGATATAAAACACAGGTCTGTTAAGAGCAATACTTTTAAAAAGGTAGCCTAACATTTTTCTGACAAACAAATCGCTCCAAAATTAGAAATTAGCAGCACAGTAATAGAGTACCTCAGGGATGACGTGTTTTTGTAGGCCAACCCGGAAGTTAGCGGCGCACAGGTTCCCTCGATCGAAAGCCAATGCATTTTTCCCGTAGACTTTTGGAAAATCGCAAAAAATAAGCTCTGTGTTTAACAAAGGGTTATGACACTTACACGTTTTGTCTATCAAGATAATCTTTACAAGTTAACACAACATTTATACATTTTGAAGCCTAAATAAAGTCGTCAAATATATAAAGCTAACAGTAGGCTATAAACGGACTACAGCACACCATGGTCGCGGATCAACGTCACCACCACCAAGCTTCCTCAAACTTTATTTAGAAAACAACTTTTTTTAAAAACATGCTCGCTGATTATGATCTGCGCTGTGTATGAATACTTATCCACTTTTTCATGAGAAATGCTGTCCAAATGTCCTGTTTATCATGATGACGTCTAAAGTCTTGCCTACAAAAACACATCATCCCTGAGGTACTCTATTACTGACACAGTAAAGGGTAGGCTATTTAAATAAAAGACGAACGAAAAATAAACGAACGAACGGTAATAAATAAAGATCACGCCGTCCTAGTAAAATCTCACGTTTTAGTTTTAACAAGCTCCTATATTTCGCAGTAGATTCATTTAGACTGATAATAACGGGTAAAAAGGCTAATACATTTTGTTTCTATTATTCTATTTTCCACAATGTTAAAGCAACAAAGCTTAACCCAAAATACAAGCTTGTGCAGTTGTGCGCTTCAGACAGAGAAAACTCCAGTTGCAGGGAACACACAGTAGGCTAAGAAGCAAATATAAGGGGGATGCCAGGTGTGCAAAAAAATAAAAATAAAAAATGAATATTCAAATCCCAAAATTGAAAATCGAATACCAACCTACCAAACGAATATTTGAATAATCGAATATTCTGGTCCAGCCCTAGATTGTACTTCTGTGGTGTCGTTGAAAAAAAAAAAAAAAAACATTTCTTCGCAGCTGTAAAATAACTCTCAGATGTCTCTAGAGTGTGTATGTCAAATTTTAGCTCAAAATACCCCACAGATCTTTTTTTTTTTATAGCATGTTAAAATTGCCACTTTTGGGGGATGAGCAAAAACATGCCATTTTTGTGTGTCCCTTGAAATGCAAATGAGCTGCTGCTCCCGGCCTGCTTTCAAGGAGAGGGCGGAGCTTCAAGAGCTCATGCAACAAACAAACAGGACAATCTCAAGCACTGAAAATGTCCGAAACTGTTGGCAGCGGTGTTCAGTTTGAACCAGAGTCGAACAATGATGTCTACAGAGCAACAGAATATATGCTGCATGGAGATAGAACAGGTATAGTTTAGTTTAATTACAGTTATAAATTGTTGTCATCTTGCTTTTATCCACTATTATTACAAGCCTGTTGTAGCGGACCCTGTCCGAATGATGGCCAAAACTATACTGATGAGTTTTATGAAGTTGTCACTACAGTTGCTCTGGCCTGGAGAAAATGTACAGCTCACTCAAGGTGGGATCTATGCTAATACAGCAGAGTCTGTCAGCAGTCGTGGGCGGGGCTTGTGCTAAAATTAATGTCACTGCGCCCAGAATCTGCAAGGGACTTGTTCTGAGACACTGCTTATGATTCATGGGGATTAAGAAATGATGAGTGGGTGGATTTTTATCTTTATAGGGTGGTTGTGTACACACACTGCCAACACACATTTATGTTCAAACACCATGTAAAAGTGAATTTTAGATAATAGGTACTCTTTAAGGTCAGGCATTTACTGTACAAAACTGCTGATTACAGGTGCTTTGCACAGGTTGGTTGAGATCTAGTGCTCTGAGACTATTCCAGAAGTAGTCACACAAGCCATTACCTACTTTGTGTCTGCAGCGCTGACTTTAATGCTGGTTTTAGATTAAAGTAAAATTTAATTACAAAAATGTAGTCCCAAATGAATAAACTTCAGTATCAAATCGCAAGGGCTGTAATTTAATTAAATATATATGCTGCATGTTTCAAACTGAAGCACGGGACTGTGTTCTGAGCTTATGATACCGTTTGCAGTAAATGCTGCTCCACATGAACTTCTGCATCTCTGCTCTGAGTTTGAGTCACTTATAATATACATTTAGGAACACAACATGTAGACTGC
The DNA here is from genome assembly GCF_019924925.1 of Ctenopharyngodon idella. NCBI lineage: Eukaryota > Metazoa > Chordata > Actinopteri > Cypriniformes > Xenocyprididae > Ctenopharyngodon > Ctenopharyngodon idella. The sequence goes on along the minus strand of NC_067235.1, from coordinate 19,974,808 downwards.
TATGATTTGGCAGACAGAATTGTGAAATTCAGTCATAAAAGGAATTTAATGTAATGCAAAATTCCACAGAATTTGGCAAAGTTAGGAAGAATAAATCAAAAGTAAGACTGTACAATTAATCAAATCATGATATAGACTAGTCTATGAAGAATAAACTGCAAATAGACTGCTATTTAAATATATAGCCTGCATGTTCTGCACGTCTCTGTGTGAATAAGTGGCATAGTTTCATCTGTTACACATACTCAAGAACACGTGATCCTTGTGGTGTTTTTAGTGTTTGCCGACTCATTATATGAGGACACTCCAAATGACCTTCCTTTTCAGACCTGCTCTGAGAGTCATTTAATTAGCGATTCACCATTTCATTTGACAAAACTATCATCATATCATACATATATTATATATATATATATATATAATTTTTTTTTTTTTTTGATGGTTTAACATTTGAGGGATATTAAGACAGACATTCTGTAAATGTTAGTATTGCAATTTTATAGTTGTACTGTAAAACAGTTATATATTTTTTCTTTAATACTCTTTTTTTTATTTTTTTTATTTTACAGTGAAATATTACAATAGTGATATTTCTTATTTTCTTATGTTTTTATAAAAATCCTAATAATCCAAAATGTTCGGTCAAAATGTGCAGCCCCTAGACAAGCACAGCAAATCTTCCCTAGCTTCAGTCCTCTTTGGAATGGTGTTAGTCCTGAGTGCATAGTGGGATATTACGCCAGTTTGTAGAAATGATTTAAATGATGATTTGTTTTCAGGAGTCGAAGACAGATTTATTCAAACATACATTAAAAAATGAAGACATCACTAGGTTAGATAAAATATACTGTAGTGAATGTAATACAGTGCATAGCAAAATGCTGCTCTCTAAAGTTATTTTTATGGACATTGGATGGCTTTTGACAGCGAATGATCTGTCACGCCATATTAAAGAGCACTAAAACGACATCTATTCTTTGAATTTCATGATAAAATTGGCAAAATTTGAAAGTTGAAACTTTGTTTCATATTAAAACTAACAAGGCACAAAGCATATTGAGATTATTGAATGGCAGGTGTGCTACAAATGTTTAGTGAAGTTTTGTTGACACATCAGCAGAAAACAGCATAGACTAATGGGCTGTTTACACAACACCATTTTCAACTAAAAACAGAAAACTTTTAATGCATTTTGGCCATTCATTTACAAGATAACGGCGTTTGGGTGGCCTGAAAATGCAAACTTTTGAAAACTGGTTTCAAAGTGAAAGTTTTTGAAAACTATACCATTGTCATGTCCATGTAAACTGCAAAAAACGTGAATCTATGAAAATGGTGATGGCATGCACATGCGTATTACGTGTTTAGTCTATCCACCTTATTTGTCAATGCTGAATTAAGGTATTTAAGGTTGTGTGAGACTTCCGATTTATTAGCCGTTTTAGGAAGAATATCAAAGTGCAGTAAACTATAAAAATAAGGTGGATAGGCATGGTGCATCCCTAATGATCATTAAATCATTTGACTTGATTCTAAGGAGATTGCTGTCTATGATTACAAATTCATTTCTAACAGCTGGCAGCAGACATTGTGGGTTCAAGGGAATCTTTGGCTATTCAAATGTAAACCTATCTTTATTTTAGAAATAGTATTGTTTTGTAAATAACACTTATTGGAACTTTTTGCTGCTATTTCTCAAGGCTTCAGGTTTTGTGCTTCTTTTAGTGGATGTGCATTGGCCTTGGAGACGTATGGTTTCCAAATAGCAGCCCTGTCATAAATTCCAGCTTTATGAAGCAAATGATATGCAGTTTTTGTCATGATTTGAAGCTTGTGTAGTTTTTAGGCTATACTATTGTGGCATTTTATTATTTAGCTGTAAAAGTGTCTGTATATACCATTCATAACCGTGTCCTAAACAGGTGTGATGCAATAGAATTAGATATTTTCGATCACTTGGTTTCTATTCATTTTGCTTGGTAGCCCCACTTAAAGTGAAATATCACTGGATGAAAATCCCACACTGCATAGCTGTATATTAAACATCAAAAATGTTCTCATTGGTATGTTGCATCATGCAGCATTTTCACTTTCAATTTAAATGTGGACAGTCTGGAAAGATCAGAGGCAAATGTGATGTGTTTGTAATGTACAAAAACACTTTCATTATGTAACCTTAGTATGGCCTGTAATATGCTGATGGTTTTATTTTGATCAGCAATCATCTTATAAATATCAGTGCATTTATATTTATTATGCGTTTTTTTTTTTTCTGCATCATTTTATTGCTGTTAGTATGTTCCAGACGTGCTTGGATAAACATGGAAACTAAGCACGTCATTAATTAGTTGGTGTAGTCTGAGCCTTCAGTTGTCTTATCTCCAAGCTGTTAGACATTAATCTTCTTTCACGGCCTCTTCCATCCCATTCCCACCCTATGTCACCTTCCTGACACATTTTGAGGAGGCTTGGGAATCAGGTCATACCAAGCTCCTTCAGTCTTTGGATACTTTGAGCTAATATGTGTCATTTCATCCACAGCACACCATTGTGATTTGCCACTAATTTGAGAGTACTGTCTCACCGCACTCATAATCACATAAATCTGCATCTAGAAAGCAGTTAGAGACCATTTGTGCTTTGTTTTTGTTGTTGATTGACATGATTGACAGATCCTGCTTTCCTCTGGCAGATGGACTATCAAATTGCTTGGCTTCTGGAGGGCCAGGTGCTGGCTGTTAGACCTGCAATATGTTAGTGTTCGGCAGAGAAAGAGAGGTCTGGTCTGCACCTGCTGCTCCTCTCCCACCTGCAGCTGTCTGATCTCCCGTGCAAGTGTCCGAAAGTGTCAAGATGTGCTTTTCCACATAACAGCTGATGTACTGCAAAGCAACTGTGTCTGAAATGGAGGAAAAACACATGACACACACTATATTTGTGTTACAATGATTATAGCTAACATGATTATAAGTATAACATGATCTGAGAAATCTTTAAAAAAAAAAAAAAAAAAAACAGCAAGGACACATTAAACTGATCTAAAATGACAGTAAGCATAATTTATAATTTTATATATTCCAAATATTTGATTGGACATCGCTTGATAAACATTCTCTTTGGTTCCTGCCTGTTGAATGATGAAAGAGCTTTTTGCAGGGTTTGCGAACTGAGTGAAATAGATGCTGTGGCTAATGCTTTAGTGAGTCATACCAGAGCGAGTCTAATTATGGAGACAGGCACCCATCCATCAGCCTTCGTCATGAAGGCTGGCAGAATTAGGATGACATCTTTTTATATGGCCAGCACATCCAGAGTAGGCCTTCCAGGCTTCTCTTCCAGATCACATTCACTTAGTCATTGCCAGCAGGCCATCTAAGCAAATTCGGTCAGGGACTTAATAACCAGACTCATATGCTTCAGCAACGGAAATAAGCGTTTGAGCAATCTAGTGAAGCAGACAGTAAATATGCCTGTTTCTCTTTTGTGCTTTGAGGGGCTACAGTAATTAAAGTCTCCGACATACTTCAAGCGGAATCGAAGAACGAACTGGTGTGATTTCATTTAGAAGAAAATCAAGCCAAAATGAAGTTCGTTTGGAGTTTTTTTTGGGAGTTCGAAACAGCTTGCCAAAGTAAACTTTCTGGAAAAGTTTGCTCCAGCTGGTAAACACCTTCGAACTACCATTGGTCCATGGTGATTACGTAATAGATAAGTGCGCTCTTAAGCTCCTCCCTCTTTGACGTGGAACTTCTTTTTACCCCTAAACGATATGCTTGTGAGTATATCGGTGCCTTAATACGCACTTTTTAAGCACGTTTGTATTGATCTCTGCAACAAGAATGTCCCCACCCCCTCAATATTGTAGTAATACATTCAAATTTAGTGTTAATAATAGGGCTGGGTAAAAAAGTATTGATTTCTCGATTTTAATCGATTCTCATTTTTACGAACCGATATCGATCCTTAAATCCCAAGAATCGATTAGTCTAGTCTGTTTTCAGTTGATGAATGAACAGAACATGTAGCGCGCCTCCCATTCAATAAATCACAATTATCTTTATGCTTTGTTATTTTTGATATGAAGCAAAGTCTCAGATTTCAAATGACGTCCATCTTATTATGAGATTCAAAAAATAAATACCATTTTGGTGCTGTTTAATGTGGCGTGACAGATCGCTGTAGCGCCTCAGTTAAAGAGAAGCGGCAGCACGGAGCGCGTGTGAACATCCTCTCCTCTGCTTTAATACCAGTTACAGCGCGAAATAAACATGACTAAACATCTGACGGTATGCTAAAAGATACAGTACAACTTACCGAAATCCGTATCATGTCTCATGTAATAGCTCAATCAGTGTTTCAACCTCAGAAAGACGTTAATAAAACGTAACATCACATTTACCTCAGAAAAACCATATTCAGTGACCATAAACTCATTAGTCAGCTAGAAAAATGAACTCTAGAGAGCAGCATTCTGATAAATATATGCGCGTTACATATTCGTTATAATTTTTAATGTTCTTCAATATTTAATGCATGTTTGATTAAATCAGTTATGACAGCCACGATTTAAATGTTTATTTCAAAAAAACGAATGGGAGTAGAAATATGATTATGTAATTCTAAACTTTGTTATAAAAAACATCCAAAATAATCAATATCGAATCGAATTGCAAGCATGTGAATAGAAATCGAATCGAATCATGAAAATTGTGTCAATACCCAGCCCTAGTTAATAATGGTATATAAATTACAGCTTGTTCTGGCCAAGAACTGCCCGCTCAAACAGGAGGAGACCATCTGACTGACATGTAAACAAACCCAGGTGTGTTTTTTAACTTGATTTCTTGGAACGCGCAACATTATTCAGTGTGTTGACGTAATTTCAACTGAAACAGGAAGACAGGGTGGGATATATCGCAATAGCGTTTCGTTTATATCACAGCTTGGCCAGAGCCGCTGAGCTTGGTAAAGCTTTGGTTTCCTTCTAATATCTAACCGTTTCTCCTCCTAATCTCCTCTATATCCCTTTAAAATACAGCATTCTGTACAGAATTCAAATGGGTCCAATACGTTTTGTGGTCTGCACTGACTCGCCCATATGATCCACTTTGTGCTCTCGTGTCTCTGGACCGGAGCAGACTGTGCTCGCGCTGCGGCGGTTCACTTGACACTAACGTGAAAACGGACTTCATTTGCATCAATGTAAAGCATATTTACACTGTCTGAATCGTTCCCTATCCTCTATGTAGTGCTTGTAGAAACTAGTAAATGTGTATGTGTCTGTTTATAGTGTAGGAGGGGGCGGGACTTCAGATTCTAGAGAGCATTTGATTGGACAGAAGATTTGATGAGAAGCTAAAGTCCTTGGTGATGTCATGAAAATCTGTGATCCATTTTAGTGGAAGTGAGAGACTGTAAGTCTATATATCTCCTAAATGCAAATTTTGTCATTGTTTTGGAACACACCAGCTTATTCATAACCTTAAGGCTAACATATTAATACTAAAAGCTAAAGAAAAATGTAACTTTTAAGTAGAGTATAAAAAAAAATTCATACTACTACAGAGCGTAGTCAGAGATTATAGATATAGAAATAGAATGGCGGTTCACTACTATTAGGTATGAATGGGAGAAACTGCGATGCGCAATATGGCGGAATATGTCCCGCCTTCTAAGTAACAGAGCCAGTCGTTGATTGATAAAGTCATTGCATCACTGCATCTGCCGTTAGAAGCTCCGGTTCCCATAGAAACCTGAGACTCATGCTTAGGGCTGCACATGCGCATTGGCTCATCTAGCCTGAAAAATTAGCTTTTTTTACTGATGTTTGAGCATAAGAAACAACATTTATGGGATAGTTAATGTCAGATTTTGTTGCTGATTTGAAATATGTTATTTAATTGTGAGTTCGGCAAGCAGTTTTTGAGATTTCAGGATTCCCCCATTCAAATGAATAGGACTTGGTCTTGGATGCCTGAAATAGCTGCCCGGAGATGTTGCAAATATGGCCACCGAGTGAACAGATTTTCCTTGAAAAGGACTTTGGTATAGTGTCTCAAACATCTGCTGTATCGTTCATCTGAGGATTTCACATGGAACGTGCCTTTTTTTGTGCAGTATGCATTTCTTTTGCAGTTTTTCTAAGGCTGATTGTAAAATTAGGCTTTACACAGCAATTCCCAATCTGATTTGTTACCATTTCTTTGGACTGAGATGAAGAATGTATATGCTTGATATTCTCAATTGCTGGCAAGATGCTTAATGTGTCATTGCTAAGAGTGTTCATCATTGACCTTTATGTCACTCAGCGACAAGAGAGCAAACCTTTTACAAGGCAGCTATTAAGAAGCTTTGTGCTTCTCATTTTTAAACCAGAGGCCGGTTTAGGGAAGCCTCTGAAAAGAGTGGGTGTTTGGAGCACATGACACATTTTTTGCATTTTTTTTTTTTTTCTCTGTGGAACACAAAAGATACATTTTGCCCATACCATGAAAGCCAGTGGAGTTCAAAGTTGTTGGTAGTGTATGGACCAAAAATATCTTTGTTCCTAGAAGAAAGAAAGTCATACAGGTTTGGAACGACATGAGGTAAATTACTATACTTTTAAAAACATTGAAACTGGATCTTTTCACAAGTGAAAAGGCAAAGGTTTTTTAGTGTTAGGTTTTGTCTACAAGGTCTAAATTTGTCTTTGCTGGTACATTTTTGTTTGGCTTTGTGGATTGCCATAACATTATGGTTCTGTCTAGAATGTTTATGCAGTTGTCTGTGGCATTGTAGTACAGTGTTTACTATGACTTTTGTTAGGTTAATGTGTTGATAATACTGCAGAAACATGTAAAGCACAATGCATCTAATGCTCAAAGTATCACTGGATTTCACTGTGGAAATTAAAATGCTAGTAACTGCAATATCTTTGGCTATTCTAAACATGTAGTATTGCCCACAGCATGTGTGGAGTAACTTTGCAGTAGTTTTCATTTTCATGAGAAAGGAGGAAGTGAGTCAGGAAAGCGCTGCTGTGTAGGAGGCAGTGGTGTCCTTTCACTGAGTTTCGGGCACACACAGCTTCTTTACTGCCCATCACGTTACTTCAAAATTCATGCTGAGCGTCTATGTTTGAGTGTCTATGTTAAAGATAGTGGAGGTAATGTGGAAGTGGAAGTAAACCGCATAAATGGTTAATGCTTAATTAGTTGTTCTACAGCTGACTAATCGATTGGTGAGTTGCAGTAAAACCTTCTTGGAAAAGTTGCATCTTTTAAGCTAATCCCCTTTAAAGCACCGTCACTGCGGCTATACTCATTCAGATGGACGTCTTTGGCTGTTGCATCATGTCTTGTGCAGTTATTTGAGCATCCCACCATTTTTAAGACATTCATGTTAAAAATAGTCTAACCTTTAAAAGCATGTTTTGAGACCGATGCATTCTGTTCAAGTGTCACGTCCTTTTGGCACATGGTAAGATATTGTCTGATATGATACAATTTGCTGACATTAAAGGGATATTTCACCCTCCCTCAAATTATGTCGTAATTTACTCACTTCATGTTGTCCCAAATCTGTATGACTTTCTTTCTTCTATTTTGTACAATATTTCAGTCATTTCTGTCCTTACATTTAAAGTTACTGGGGTCCAAAGTTGTTTTGACCTCATCAACTTTCATTGTATGGACACAAAAACTTTTGTGCGTCATCTTTTGTGTAACGCAGAAGAAAGAAGTAATACAGGTTTTAAACATGAGGGTGAGTAAATACCCTCTTTTAATTAGTTGTCTGGTGATGTTTCCTGCTCAGGGGGTGGTGCGATTGGAGAAGATTGCATTAGATTAATATGTGGTTTATGTGTGAATTGTGAAGTTGTACATGGGCAAGCTCTGTTTTTCAGCATCAAGGTCAACATGTAGGATGTATTAAATGTCATGGTGTTCCCCTCTAGGGGAAGGGGCTGGTTTTGTTTGCCATATCATCAGATTACGATATACTAGTCATAACAGAACCAGACCTGGGGTTTACCTTATACATGGCATAATGGAAATACGCCCAGTACTGTTTTCTGGTCACTTAATCCCCCAGCGTTTAACTGATCTCATGAAAATCTCGTGACTTGTGAGTTCACCAAGCTTTACAATGACCCCTTCCTACCCTAGGCGTCTACAGACCTCAGATTTTCCATTTTCAAACACCCTTGGAAACCCAGTTAGCGTGATGGTGATACCCGGTTTGATAATTTCTAATTCACAAAGAGGAAATGATATGAAACCAAATATGTGAATAGTAGCTTTTGCATGGCACCAAACCAGTGTGCGTTTGTCATGATCTGCTCTGCCATCTGAAGAGGCTTTGGATTATGTCATTTATTTACATCCAAAGGCAAGTGAATAAACAAGGGTGACACTGCAGTATTATACACTAGCTTGATTTTAGCACCTGCTTATTAAATGAATCAGTAGTTTTATGAGATGTTTGTCATTTGCTTGTCACATGATTGTTGGTTGTTGTTTTTTTTAAACTGGTGCAGTTCATTTATTAGACCAGCACAGATACGACTGCAGAGGCGGACAGACAGGATGTAATGTGAGAATGATCAGTTCCTGCTGTCCTATCTTGAGTAGCTCATGTAGCTCTGTTTGACTCTTGCGCTGTAAAAGGATATTCTGTGATAATGTAGTGATCAAAAAGATGCAGTTTGAGTTGGTTTCGATTTATTGGAGGATCACTATTAGAGCTGCAAATAACAACTAGGGCCTATTTTGATAATCTGTTGATTTTTCTGTGATGAAATGGAAAAAATGAATTTTATATTCCCCATTTTATTGTAAAAGCTTGTCATTATACATATTGACTCATTCTTTCCATCAAACAATCTGCACATTGAAATTGATTCCAACAACAACAACATCAAATGTCCACAATGATGTATATTGTTCTGCAGGAACACACATTTCCTCCTTTGAACAGACTTGTCTTTCTTGTGATGTAAGAGCCTAGGGCTGCAACTAACAATTATTTTGATAATCGATTAATCTGTTGATGATTTTTTTCGATTTAAAATCTAAAAATTATACATTAAAAATTCTTCTTGATAGATCTTGCCAGATCTTTAATAAGTTAATAAGTTTCAACAGATTGAATTCGCTTTTATATATTTTTATCAAATGATTATCTACCATTATAGCTTGTATTGGAGGTTGCAAAATATATTAAAGTGTCTTTTAGGTTTTTCAATGGTTTCTAACAAAGTATAACCAGAAATTGTTGATAAATCTGATACAATGTCATTGACAGGCGTCACAATGACACTGGTTGTTACACTGGTTAAAATAGCTGATTTCTCTGGATTTAAACATTGTTGGAAACATTTGGGATAACACAAGTAAACAAAATATATAAAATTGCTGTAGTGTTTTTCTTTCTTTCTGTAATTGTAGTGTCTTGAATTTTATTGTTTTTTTCCCTTGCCATATAAATCGTGATATCAGTCTATCCAATTAAGTAAGATGTTGTATACTTACCTCTATAGAAAGTGTTTGGAAAAGATACAGAAATCATGGAAGTATATTTATATTAATTGTTTCAATTCTAAAATATAAACCTAGATATGGTAGAAGATTCCAGGTATATCTGATTTCATGTTATAATGCAGTGGCTTGTAATTTACATCGGATAAGCCTGTGATATCTCTGGGTATATGAATCCCTAAATATTTCAAAGAATCCTCTCCACATTTAAACTCTCAAATAAATATATATACACTATATTGCCAAAAGTATTGGGACACCCCTCCAAATCATTGAATTCAGGTGTTCCAGTCACTTCCATGGCCACAGGTGTATAAAATCAAGCACCTAGGCATGCAGACTGCTTCTACAAACATTTGTGAAAGAATGGGTCGCTCTCAGGAGCTCAGTGAATTCAAGCGTGGTACCATGAAATTTCCTCACTACTAAATATTCCACGGTCAACTGTTAGTGCTATCATAACAAAGTGGAAGCAATTGGGAACAACAGCAACTCAGCCATGAAGTGGTGGGCCACGTAAAATCACAGAGCGGGGTCAGCGCATGCTGAGGCGCACAGTGCGCAGAAGTCGCCAACTTTCTGCAGAGTCAATAGCTACAGACCTCTAAACTTTGTGTGGCCTTCAGATTAGCTCAAGAACAGTGCGTAGAGAGCTTCATGGAATGGGTTTCCATGGCCGAGCAGCTGCATCCAAGCCTTACATCACCAAGTGCAATGCAAAGTGTCGGATGCAGTGGTGTAAAGCACGCCGCAACTGGACTCTAGAGCAGTGGAGACGTGTTCTCTGGAGTGACGAATCACGCTTCTCTGTCTGCCAATCCGATGGATGAGTCTGGGTTTGCCGGTTGCCAGGAGAATGGTACTTGCCTGACTGCATTGTGCCAAGTGTAAAGTTTGGTGGAGCGGGGATTATGGTGTGGGGTTGTTTTTCAGGGGTTGGGTTTGGCCCCTTAGTTCCAGTGAAAGGAACTCTTAATGCTTCAGCATACCAAGACATTTTGGACAATTTCATGCTCCCAACTTTGTGGGAACAGTTTGGGGATGGCCCCTTCCTGTTCCAACATGACTGCGCACCAGTGCACAAAGCAAGGTCCATAAAGACATGAATGACCGAGTTTGGTGTGGAGGAACTTGACTGGCCTGCACAGAGTCCTGACCTCAACCCGATAGAACACCTTTGGGATGAATTAGAGCGGAGACTCTCGAGCCAGGCCTTCTCGTCCAACATCACTGCCTGACCTCATAAATGCGCTTCTAGAAGAACAGTCAAAAATTCCCATAAACACACTAAACCTTGTGGAAAGCCTTCTCAGAAAAGTTGAAGCTGTTGATAGCTGCAAAGGGTGGGTCAACTCCATATTAAACCCATGGGATTAAGAATGGGATGTCAATAAAGTTCATGTGCACGTAAAGGCAGGCGTCCCAAAACTTTTGGCAATATAGTGTATGTATAGATGGTTGACAATTAAAAGTTAAGATTTGAGTTTTTTGTACAATTAATTTATAGCCTGATAATTCTCAGAAAAAACTTTGTTTCCATCTGGACTTTTAATGATTAAATTGGTTGTCTTAAAAAATCTAATATCATCTGTGAAAAAAGGTAACTTCTGTTCTGTTCTCCTCCAATTATATCTATTCCCTTAATATCTGTATTTTGTTTTATATATTGGCTTAACGGCTCTAAAAGTAAAGCAAACAGAAGTGGGGACATCCCTGTCTATAATTTGTTTAAAACAGAAATTGGATGATAATTTTTATACTCTATTTTATCTGTCCTGTCTTTAGGAATAATTGTAATTGTAGCCAGGGCCATACGCAGGGATTTATAAATACTGAGGTCCAAAAATGGAGCTTGCTAGCAGGGTTCAGGGGCATTTTGCAGAGGAAATTTTGATTTCCCTGATCTACATTTTAAGATGTTTGAAGGCCAAAAAAAAAATTGGGATAACACTAGCTTTAAAACCAGTGAGCAGCAGCATAAATGATTAGTCAAGCAGATAACTCTTAAACATGAGAATCAGATTAAATGTTGCAATGAATGATCCACACAAACTGGAAATACAGATGAGGCTAGTTTATGTTTATTGATGACGATACACGATCACATAGCCCAAACAGGAATCTCCTTAAATAAGAAATGTTTCAATACTATTCCTCTCTCATCTCCATCACCTTCTTTCTTTCTTTTTCTCTGTGTCCTTATCTTACTCTGTATATCATCCCCCACCAAAACTGAGCTTTAACTGATATAGTCTTTTCATTCTTGTTTGTATCAGTTAAGGAAGTAAACACAGGGTGAACTAATATGTATGTTTTATGAATCGTATTCTCAACTGAATTTACTTAAGGCTACCAGAAAAGCTAGGCAACTAAGTAACTTCATTCACAATTTGTGCACATTCCTTATTAATCTTAGGCCTAATATGATGAAAACTACTTTGTTAATGGTTCTTGTCAAATTGACAGTTGCAAATTACATTATGTGAATTGCGTAGGTTATATATTTTCAATTCAAAATGGTGAAATTAGACAAAAGTTTAATAGTTTGCATCCCTGATTATTTCTTTCAGTCATTTAACATTTCTATTGTAAAACTGTCAAAATATTAAATGTATAGTTTAGCTACTTACATCTTATCTCACTCTTTTTTGAACTGAAGCGTCGTGCTGGAATTCACGGTCAGCAGCTTCTGTGAACATAATGCCTGCCTACTTTGATTTGTCATCTCAAGTATTTTGACATTGACAAGTGCTATCTGCCCGCTGAGGCAGCTCATAAGAGGGTTGGTTATTGGCGTTGCGCAATATCCTTGCAGCACCAAAGTAGAGTTAAAATTAGGCAATTATTTCACAACCTTTACTATAGGCCTACTTCTTGGAAAATACTGAGGTCCGGAACTCGGGGACCTCAATGGTGGGTACGGCCCTGATTGTAGCTTCCCTCCAGGAAGGGGGAATCTCCCCCTTTTGGAGAGCCCAGTTGCATGCAGTTTGGAATCTGGGGACTATCTGTTTTTGAAAGCTTTTGTTCCATTCAGATGTGTATCCATCTATACCTGGGCCTTTTTAGCTTTGTTATTGATGCATTTATTTCCATTTCCGTAATTTCTTTCATTAAGCTGGCATTCTGCTCTTCAGTGACTTCTGGCAGGTATACACCGTGTTCCAAATTATTATGCAAGTGACATATCAGTAAGATTTCAGTACAATAAACATTCAGATTTTAGTTTTTCTAAGAAAATGTTTGTTTGTTTGTTTATTTATCCATGTCTTTTTAGATAACTGGTATCAATTTCAGACAAAATAATTTGCCAGGTCTATGGAAACCCTACTTAGAGGTCGTTCCACATTATTAAGCAAGTCACAGTTCTCATGCAATATGGGGAGGAAGAAAGATCTTTCTGAAGATGAAAAGCATGAAATGGTGAAATGTTGTCCAAAAGGCATGAAAACAACTAATATTGTGTGAAAACTGAATGGAGATTATCGAATTATCATAAGATTTGTGAGTGATTTAGAGCACAGCTGGGATAAATAAACAAACAAACATTTTCTTAGAAAAACTAAAATCTGAATGTTTATTCTACTGAAATCTTACTAATATGTCACTTGCATGATAATTTGGAACGCGGTGTAAGTAAACATTTGACTGAGTAATTGTGTAATAACTGTGTAAAAGTAAACAATCAGTAATAAAGAACAAAGATTGAAAATAAGGGTAGTAAATGGTTGGACACATCATTGCACTCATAAGTACTTCAAGATTTAACATTGATAGCAATGGTTAATCAGTTACATACGATGATAATATTTACATTTTAATGAAATATTCTTATCTGTAACAACGGCATTAAACAGCATAGGCAATCTCTCACAGCATTTGGCAGCCTGACTATGTGAAAATATGCTGATGACTTTCTTGGAGGCATAATAATAATAATAAAGAAAATGAATATTGAAATTGATTGGTGTCAGACTTTGGGACCTCTGTGTGTATAAAACAAAAGCATTTGTATTTATATAAGTAGCCACTGATTAATCTCAAAATTGAGAAGATTCAGGGAATTATTTATAAGCCACAAAGCATCGGTTAAGATTTGATAAACCAGAAGTGTTCTTGCCTTAACTCTGTTATGTGTGGTTATATTGTCAGAGTCATTATAATCAGTTTCTGTTCCTGCTCCCATTATAACCCTTTATTTTTCTATTTCACTTTCCCAGGCGTCTGAAAGATGGTGGACCGCTTGGCAAACAGTGAGGCCAACTCTAAGCGCATCGGGTTCGTGGAAGCATGCTTTGGCACAGCAGGTCAACCGCTGGCCATCCCAGGTCGAGTGCTCATCGGGGAGGGTGTTCTCACAAAGCTGTGCCGCAAAAAACCCAAAGCCCGGCAGTTCTTCCTCTTCAATGACATCCTGGTGTACGGCAACATCGTCATCCTGAAGAAGAAATACAATAAGCAGCACATCATCCCTCTGGAGAGCGTCACCATAGACACTGTGGAGGATGAGGGCGAACTGCGCAATGGCTGGCTCATTAAAACGCCCACCAAATCCTTCGCCGTCTATGCTGCAACAGCAACAGAGAAGTCCGAGTGGATGAGCCACATCAGCAAGTGTGTTTCGGACCTGCTGGAAAAAAGCGGAAAATCTCCCACCGGCGAGCACGCAGCGGTCTGGGTGCCCGACTCGGAGGCGACCGTGTGCATGCGCTGCCAGAAGATGAAATTCACCCCCGTCAACCGCCGCCACCACTGCCGGAAGTGCGGCTTTGTCGTGTGCGGCCCCTGTTCAGAGAAGAAGTTCCTGCTGCCCAGTCAGTCATCCAAACCAGTGCGTGTGTGCGAGTTCTGTTACAAGCAGCTCTCCACGGGTGCCACCCTTCCGCCCCACTCGGACAGCCGGCATGGCTCGGAGTTTTCCAGCAACAACATGTCGGACGACGACGATGAAGACGACAGCAGTGACTAAGGGTCACTTTTAGGAATATTGACAATTTACAGATCATGTCTCGATATTTTAGTCTCTCTAATTTTCATTCAGGGTTTGCAAAGGTTCCTGTCGCAATAACACTTACCCGAAACAATTAAAGGCCCCGCACATATGAACAAAAGGTTTGATGGGAAATGTTCCTGCGTATTCATGAACACTACTTGCCTGCTCGCTCTACTTTCACATTAATTTCACTCTCATAGACCATTTTAACCTCCTTCATATAGATTCATTTCTTGGCGATGGTGCTCTTTCATCAACTTTATTTGACCTTGTTTCCTTCCTTTTTGCTACCTTATTCTTTCTGCTACTATGCTGCTATTCGCTGGAACAGAGAATGTTGGGTAATGTGATTGCGGGCTGTTCCTAGGCATACACTCCCTCAGGTGAAACTGTGTAGTGCATTATAACTAGGTTTTAAACAAGGAGCTGCATTTAATGCTTTGTACAACTAACCACTAACAAACCATGAAAGTATGTTCGGGTGAAGGTCTTCTGTTTCTCACTTCAGTCAGTGTCTAGTAATTGCAAATGACAAATCAAATAGATGCTACTAAGCTTGTAAATGTGTATATAGTACTGTGGTGTAGGAAGTCTATTGCATAATTCATCTGACAAGGTCGTCGCTGCCTCAGTGCCTTATTTATCCTCAGGAAGTAGATCCTGGAAGCGTGAAAATATTTAGACTACAGTATGACTTGGGTCGATTCTTTTACTTTCAGACACCTGCCGCCTTTTGATATCACACCACATGACATATCCTGTTTAGAGGCACACAGGGTACCATTCAGTGACCATATGAGTGAAGTTATGATCAAAACTAGACCGACAGTTTCAGTTGAGTACAGTCCAAATCATTATATTATCCAAATAGCTTTTAGACCAATGATCCCATTTGAAGCACGATTCCAGTATCTTGCATCTGTACTCCACATGTCCTGAACTACACTAGTGTCTTTCTACAGCCCTGACTTTAACTCTATAGAAATATACACGTTAACATGAAGCTCGCAGAAATCGCACGTCACTAAGGCGAAGGACGCGCCATCCAAGCCCTTTCTCATTGGGGGTCTTTATGTATGCGAGGTCACATGTCAGGCCATGACAGTCAATCCTACACATTTTGAACGGGAATCGAAAGCATTATGAGGAAGTGACAGCCACCCAGCCACCTTTTGTTTTTTTTTAATGGCTGTTCAACACAAGAAAAACTGCACTAACAGCTTTCCAAAATGGTGTTTTATACAGAGATATAGCGGTGTTGGACTGTTTAGAGAGATACAGTAGTAGTATATTTCATCAACGATCTGACAGGTTTACAGTTGTTTTTACTTTTACACAAGTCAAGCTGGTTCAAACGTCTTGAAGACTGTGTCTCAGTACTGAATACTTGATCTCCTGTGAAGATGTTTTTTTTTTTTTTTTTGCTTGTGTCAGAATAACAAAACTGACATTGAAAAGGGAACCTAACTCTGGCTAAAGAGTCTGCTCCGACTGTCTAGTTCATATGCAATGACATACACTTTTTTTTTTTTTTTTTGCTTTTACACATTTATGTGAGACTTATTTGAGATTTAGAAATAGGTTTACAGTGATTGACTTAAGGTAATCTAATCTTGCTTTTGGAATATAACTGTAGATTCCAGGATAGTTATATATTGCGTAATATTTGATTTAATGGATTGTTTTAATCATTCCAAATTTAACCTGAGTTGATTTCTTTGTTTTAATTTGACTTATATGTTGTAATATTCTGCTTCAGTTGAAATATTCTGAGATGATTATGATTTTGCATGTTGTAAACTTTGTACAGTTTTTTTGATATATATTTACTCTTCGTTGGGTTTGCAGCTGTTTTTCTTCTGCATAGCGTTTCCGTGTGGTTCATGTGTGCATTTCCTGAACACCTCTGGATCAGCTACCAGCACTTTACTCTCTCTGCAAACCACAAGAGAGAGGTGGGGCCTGAGTGGGGAGGGGCTTGTGTAGGATGTGGCCGGGGACTACACATCTTCACATATCTGGCAAAGATCTTAATAATTTGAGCAAAACATCAGAGTAGAGGTTAAACAGGATTGACATTTACTTTCCATTTGTTTCCTTTTGCAATTTCTTGAACATGTAATTTATAATTGTCTGTTCTTGAATGAACTTTGGGGATATTCTGTTTTCTTGTACATTTTTGCCATTTTTAATTCTCATGTAAAACTCTGAAAGGGCTGAAAACTGAATGTAATCCATCATATCATCATTATTAGATACTAATTTTGAGGAAATATACGCATTGCTTAAACTCTTGTGTCTTGTTATCTGTAATACTTGCCAAATCCTAATGTGCCTAAAGTGCTAATTTCTCAGCATGTGCAGCAGAGAGTATTTAGGCTGTCAGTCCAGATCCAGTTTTGGTCCATATCCAATTGAAATCCAACCAGATTTATCAAGTGTGAACAGCCAAAAATCACATATAATTTGATTTTTACAAATCCGTTTCGAGATAGATTCATATGTGGTTTGAAATCCTATTCAAATCTCATTTCTGGAAATCTGTTTCAGTCCGACTGCTCTGATCGGATTTTGCGTGGTTAGTGCCAGATGAGAAGAAAATGACAATATAACGGAGACATGATTTGTAACAGACGGAGATGACAGTACAGAATAAAGCCACACATACCAGCCTCCTACGGTTCTGCCTCTGCCTCATAAGATGCAGTAGTCCAGTGCGGTTTCTTCTTGTCCGGTGTGGTGAGAAATCGAGTCCCCCCAGGAATCGGGTCTCCTTTAGGACCCCGAGTGATCATATTGGTTCAACAGACTTTTAATGAGTTGTATTTTTAGCGCCTGGTTATAATTCCTGTGTTGCATTGGTATGTATGCCTACGCCAAAAAGCAACAGAGTTTGCAATACAGATGTTGTCATTACGCTAGATTTATGAGGCAGCTTAAGAAATGTAGGAAGCTGGAATGCATGGCTTTATTCCGTGTTGCCGTCTCTGCCGGTCTCAAAATTCAAAGAGGTGTGAACCTCTTCACAACAACATATCCTTGTTCCCTTGTAAAAGACATTCAGTATGTTTTCTACAAAAAACATCTGACGTGTTTACATTTTACATGGCGTGAGAAAGTGACAGGCAAAAAAACCTACGCAAAATCCGATCAGAGCGGTCAGACAAACTGATTTCCAGAAATGCGATTTGAATAGGATTTAAAACCCCATATGAATGTAGCTTGAAACGGATCTGTAACATTCGTATTTCATGTGAATTTTTTTATTTTTTTCTCACACGTGCTAAATATAATCTGATTCCAATCGGATATGCACAAAAATCGGATTTGGACTGACAGTCTGAATAAGGCTTGCATGTCACCAGAAGTAGACTTCCTGGGATCAGAACCAACTGAACTGCTAGGTTATGTTCAGACTGAGAAACATCTGTAAAAGTCTGATTGGAATTGCATTTCAACACCTCCACATGTGGTTTGAATCAGATTTGAAAAAATCCGATTGCATGTTTTTTTTTTTTTTTTTTTTTTTTTTTTTACAAACCCATCTGAATGAAATTTGAATATGCAAAAAATCTGAATTTTGTTGGCAGTCTGAACATTGCCTTGCAGAGTGTAGCCTGTCGTTGTGATGGATAATCTGTCTGTTACAGTTTAGTCTTATTTGTGTCAACCTTTATATCCATGCCACGTGATAACATGCGGTAGTATGGAAAAGAGATTACAACATTACTTGTCACTGGGGTTAATGTGCCATTTTAATTCCTTATTTAACATGATTTTTTTGTTTTGTTTTATGTTTTATTAGCATTTGTTCTGAAACTTTTGGCCTATAATGGTCACAAATGGTCCCTAAAATCTAGCTATTTATTTAGAATAATGAGCTTTAAGGACTGGGTTTGTGGCACTCTCTTGGAACCACTGAAGCCTGAAATGCAAAAACCACACATTTCTATGCAGCTGATTGACAAGCGTGGAAATAAATTGGTTGTTTAATCACTCATTTGTGCTGTGACATGACTGTCAACATTATTCGGTCATTTGCCAGTCAATGCCTTCATCGCATTGACTGTCTGATTTTTTTTAAAATAAGCTTTAGAGGTATGACGTACTTAATCCCTGAACCGCCATCAGTTTTGTGGGAAATTTTAAATTACCCTGCCCACCGGACCGGGAAGAATATTTGGGTGTGTCTATATTTATAACAGGTTTCACTGCAGATCATTTGGTGTATAATAACCTGTTGGGACTGTTCGTTTCTCTCAGGGCCTTCAGCTGCAGATGTTGAACCCTTCTGCTCTGCACATGGGGATTATGCATGCTGATATAAGCGATTATATATCACGTGCATGTTGCGACAAGACAAATCTTCATAATACAAACAGTTATCAGTGTGTGGATTGCTAAGGTTAAAACAAATTCAAGGATTTTACATTCTAATATGACCTTTAAACTTTTGGAAAGTGAAATCAATGACCAAATGACTATAACCAGAGTAATCTCTGGTCACCTGTGCTAATACTAGAGTTTACCATATTATACACATTGGCAATCGTGTTTTAAGACTCCAGAAACAAGATATGCGCACGCTGCTGGTGTTGTATGCATTTTAAAGCATTATTTAGATTATTATGCACTGTCTGTACTCTGCAGTCACATGATTTTCTCTCATAAATCATTTGCCCTTTACTTTTCAGTCATGGTGATTAAAATGTTCCCCTTAGTCTCAGAGAAAGTGCCATTTTGAAAAGAAAAAGCAAACAAAAGGAAAGACAAGTGCTTTTTGTGAATAGAAGTTGATGTGTTTAAAGTAAAGTTCATTTAACTCATTCTTTAAACTGTAACATTATAGCATTCTCAACATTGAGACTAGCTTAAAGGAATAGTTCACCATAAAATGAAAATGTCTCTTTTTTTTTTTTGTCCATACAATGCAAGTCAATGGTAACCGAAACGGTATGATTTCCAACACAGAAGAATGGAAGTTATGCAGGTTTGGAACGATATAATGGTGAGTCAATGATGACAGAATTTTCATTTTTGGGTTAACTATACCTTTAAACAAAAAATTCACCGTAAAATTAAAATTCTGTCATCCTCATGTCGTTCCTAACCTGTATGTCCTTCTTCCATCAAACACAAACGATGTTTTGATCTCAATTACATGCTGGGAAATTGTTCATATAATCATAATATTAAAACTTTGAATTTACCGAAATTAAAGATGTTGTTCTCGGAAGGTCGTGTCCTCCACACAGTAGCTTTCAAATCTCATTCGTGCCTTTGTGCATTCAAAATTGCCATACATTTCTGCCAGGTCTGACGTCACTGACACGTTTGTGATTTAGGCCTCTTTGAATAGTGCCAAAGTCTTTGATAGTGCTATGGAATATGGGGTCAGAAGGCTGATTTTATGTACTTTTTTTTTTTTTTTTAACTCACTTTAAGGATTTCATGCAGTAAAATGTGTTTGTATATGCAGTTTGCAAATTAGTAGTTACTGCAAACAACTCATTCTAAGTTCGAATTTAATCCTTGAGCTGAAAAATCAAAATTGAAATTTTTTGATACGCCTGCACAAGTTATCAAGCATCAGTTAAGTTTGACAGAATGCGCTTCCTGTATCAGATGCATTTCAATGAGTTTGAGTTCTGTCTCTGTGTAGGTGGAAGGAAAGGAAAAAAACTAACAGAATGTCAGATTGAATGAGATCCACCACGTCAGTTTTACAGTGTGCTTCATAATTACAGCTAAAGTGCGCTCCCTGCTGGCAGCAAACAGTTGCGTCCTTTTTTCTTTTTTCTTTTTTTTTTTTTTTGTGTGGAAACTTTGAATTTGCCAAGATTTTTTAGCTTTATTCTGTCAAGTCCAGGAACCACCTTAAACAGAAAGAGACTGTATTACGAACATGTAACGTTTGAAACTACAGTAATACACTGGTGAGGAAAATTTTACTTCAGTAATGTTGTGGCAGTCTCAGCAAATACACATGAATATACTGTAAAGGCTCTGTAATCAGAATTTCTGCATGTCCCAAAGTATTAAGTACAGACTATGTCACAGAAATAACAGAGAACAAATCTTGCTCATGGATATCTAGAGTTGTTGTGATGCAGGTTGTGTGCATATCCACTGGTATGACTCATTTATTTTAGTTTACCTTCCCTATTTTATGTATAGCCTATGACTTGAATGTGTGACATGGTAGTAGCGACTGCCCAAATCAGATGCATTTTAAGGCAACATCAGTCCTTAGGAGGAGTTCTTTTAACCTCAGTGATCAGAGGGAGTGCACACACACACACACTGCAGGATATGAGGCTTTCATCTCATCTTTTAAAAATGCTGGATGTGCTTTTGCCCTTTGTGTCTGATAGCATAATGCATGAGGAGAGTAGGAGGAAGATCTTTCTCCGTTCCTTAACACCCATCATTACTATGCAATAGTCTGCTCTGTGACCGCACAATTTAGAGCTGGCTGGGCTTTCTGATATTACTTTGCTTTGTGTAACATGCGACCCCCTACGACACTGCATAATAGGAGTCAGTTTTTGAATTTTGATTGTGCTTTTATAGTTGTTTTTGGTCCTTTTCGGAGCTTGACAATGCTGTGAACCTTTATATGGCAAAAGCTGTGTAATGATTCTTCAAAATGTCTATTTTGTTCCACAGAAAATAACAATATACAGCATTGAAACAACATTTTTAGCTTAACTATTTCTTTATCATACACAGCTTATATTGAAGGACACCAGTTAGCACTGAATGAATTGGAAGGTTTCTGGCAGATAATGTTAATTGGATGTGAAAATGTCAAGTTATTTCTCTTCTCTAGAAAATACAAGGCAATTTTACAACAGATTTATATGTTTTCTGAAGAAAAAGGCATGCTTGAATTTGCAAAACTTGCCAACAATGCTATTGTTGTCAGTGTTTGCCATGGGGTTGCTATAGGATTATCATGATTTTGCCAAGTAAGACATGTTCCTGGATCAACATATTTTGTTGATCCTGGAACAACATCTCTTTCTGAAAATTTAGTCGTACTAACCCTATCCCTATCCCTACCCCTAAACCTAACCCTGCCCATAACACCTATAAAATCAGAGGGAAATGATAGGTGGATAACACTAATGTAAAGCAGCTAACCCTGGTTATAAGCTTAAACTTGACATAAACTGTAAACTTGTCTCTCAAATCTGATTGGTTGATTGGAATGTTGTTCCAGTTTCATCAAAGATGTTAATCCAGAAACATGTTGTACTTGGTAAAAAAAAATCATGTTTACTATTGATATGGGGTGTTAATGTGTTGTGGCCGGTTGCTATGGCACTGCTAGGTGGTTGCTAGGGTGGACTGGATGGTTTTTAGGGAGTTGCCAGCTAAGCTTACTGTCTATTCTGGTCCCTCGATACAGTGTTTTGTTATTCCAGTGTAATATTCCATATACTTTATTAATATACAAAACCTTAAAAATTCAAGTAAGTAAACATACTTCATTTTGAAGTTATTTGTATGAGTTAAAATATTCATTGAATTCTATTTGAACCACCTATATTTAATGCAGTACTCAAAACAATAACCTTAATATACCATGTTCTCTCATTCATCATCCTCCAAAGTAATCACATGAGTTATTCTATTTCCTAAAAACCAAATAACCATATTTTGAATGAACAAACACAATTTTAAAGCAATTAACTTTCATGTAAAGCGGAATCCACTGAAACCTGTGGATAATGGTGTGGAAATTGCTTTTCCTCAAGGAAATGTGATTGACTGTGTCATAACGTGGCAGTGCCCCGGCGTGTGGCTTTATTTAGATTCTGCAGAAGGAATCAATGGGAAAAAAGCTCCACAGCTGCGGCTTGATGAATTCCATCTTATCAAAGGCAACAGGTCTTGTGTAAGAGAAATAGTATTTACAGAAATCTAAAGTGTGAGAAGTGTTGTATTGGCGTCATTCTCATGCGTTACGCTTCCTGACTTTGCCTTCACATTCATGCACCTAGATTACCTTTCCTTTCTGATTTATACCTCTCTGCACTTTGAACCAATAAATGAATAAAGCATTTATTGTTCTACAAGTGTGGGCCTTGAATTTGAAGAAGGAAACATGTATGTGTTTAAAAAAAAAAAAAAAAAAAAATCCCAGATCTAAACGTTGCTCATCCTGTCATTTTGTCAGGTTGTTCTGTTCAAACTGGTACAGTGCATGGTAATTTATTTTGTAAAGACAATGTCTGCCTTAGACAGGGTTAAATGGAGAATCCCCCCCAAGAGTCCAAATCAAACTGACAGTGTGAGATGTTGACAAAAGGTTTTCGCAGCACTTGTCAGTTCACCAAATCCATGTTAACATTAAGGGCTAATAGCTGGAAGAATAGACTACGGTAATTAGTAGGTCAGGAATGTGCTGTATGGCAGGCAGAAGAGGAGTGCGTGACTGGTATAATTGTGTGCGTTTCTGAAAGAGTGCAAAGGATGTACTTCACATCAGCTCGAGCGATGTCAGGTTGTGGGTGGAATGATCTCGCTTCTCTGTCTAAAAGCTCTGAGATAACACCTAATTAGTGGTTACAACATTAACACATACCCTCTATAGGATACACAGAGCAACTGGGAATATTCATGTTTACATACACTAACACAAACAGCTCAGTTGGTACCTTCTGTCCTCTGTCTTTTTGTCTATCTATCCATCCATCCATCCATCCATCCCAAGAGATCTGTTTTTTTCTGTAGTTTGGGGGTATTTGTTAAGAGTTCTATTTTTGAAGGATTGTGTTTTGTGAGAAGTGTTTGTTTTTGCAAACCCAGCGATTGGGTTGTTTTGACCCAGTGATTGGATTAAATGTTTGACCCAACCTTCTGGGTAGTTTTATTTAACTCAAATATTGTTTAAAAATTACTATGCAGTATTGCTCACCTAATTATTAATAAATAATAATTAAATAATAAACATTTATTAAATTGCGTATTAATAAATATTCACCTTTTGATTATTACGTTTGCCTCTAGTAATTGTGTCTGATTTTTAAAAAGGGGTGGTTGATCATGATTTCACTTTTTTTTTAACTTTAGTTAGTGTGTAATGTTGCTGTTTGAGCATAAACAGCATCTGCACAGTTATGATGCTCAAAGTTCAGAGAAAAGGGAGATATTTTCTTTTAAAGAAATCGCTTTTTAAGGACTACAGCAAATGCCTGGTAGGGACTACAACCTTCCCGCGTTAGTGACATCACTAACCCTAAAATTTACATAAACCCTGCCCCTGAGAACACGCAACAAAGGGATGAGGCCATGTTATTGCTGTTACAGTAAAACCAAGACAACAACATAAGTTAATTTAAATGCAGCATATATTCTCTGACTCTGTAGGCATCTTACAACAGTTCCCACGATTTATAGATTATCATGACAGAATATGCTAATCAATAACTTTAAGATAGTTAACTCCACATCAGCTACATAAATTCATCAACTAACTGTTCAGAAACGTCCTGTTGCATTCTACATGTTGTCACTTCTTGAGTCTCTCCATCATTGTCCGACTTCGGTTTGAGCATAACAGGCTGAACAGTTTCTAACATTTTCAGTGAGTCTGCGTGAGGTAATCGGAGCTGCTAAACTCCGCCCTCTTCTTGGGAGCGGCAGCTCATTTGCATTTAAAGGGACACACAAAAACATTACGTTTACATTTGCATTTAGTCATTTAGCAGACGCTTTTCTCCAGAGCGACTTACAAATGAGAATAATAGAAGCAATCAAATCAACATGAGTACAACAGTATGTAAGTCCTGTGTCAAGTCACAGTTTCATCAGTAAAGTGCTCGTGGCAAGGTTTTTTTTTTTTTTTTTTTTTTTTTTTTTTAAATATATACGAAAATATATGGAGAAAGAATAGAAAATCAAAAAAAGAACAGTAAAACATAAATAAAAAAGTGCTATATTACTGGGTCAAATGTTGACGAAAAAGATATGTCTTTAGCAGTTTTTTGAAAACGGCTAAAGACTCAGCTGCTCGGATAGAGCGTGGTAGGTCATTCCACCAACCAGGAACAGACCAGGAGAAGGTCTGTGAGAGTGATTTTGTGCCCCTTTGGGATGGCACCACAAGATGCCGTTCACTTGCAGAATGCAAGCTTCTGGAGGGCGCATAAGTCTGAAGTAGTGAGTTTAGGTATAGTGGTGCAGAGCCAGTGGATGTTCTGTAGGTAAACATTGAATTGGATGCGAGCAGCTATTGGCAGCCAATGCAAACTGATGAAGAGAGGTGTGACATGCGCTCTCTTCGGTTCGTTAAAGACTAGTCTTGCTGCAGCATTCTGGATCAGTTGTAGAGGCTTGACAGTGCATGCTGGAAGGCCTGCCAAGAGAGCATTACAATAGTCCAGTCTTGATAGAACAAGAGCTTGGACAAGAATTTGTGTGGAAAGCTCCGATAGGAAGGGTCTAATCTTCCTAATGTTGTACAGAGCAAATCTGCAGGACCGGGCCGTTGTAGCGATGTGATCTGTGAAGCTTAAACAATCATCCATCACCACTCCAAGGTTCCTGGCCATCCTGGAAGGAGTTATGATTGACGACCCAAGTTGAATGGTAGGTTATGATGAACCCAAGGTTATGATGAAGTGTTGGGTTGGCACCGACCACAAGCAGTTCCGTTTTTGCAAGGTTGAGTTGAAGGTGGTGGTCCTTCATCCAGGCACAAATGGCTGTCAGGCAGGCTGCGATGCGACCAGCAACTGTCGGATCATCTGGATTGAATGAGAGGTAGAGTTGTGTCATCAGCATAACAGTGATAGGAAAAACCATGTTCCTGAATGACAGATTATAGTGATGACATGTAGATGGAGAAGAGAAGTGGTCCAAGCACAGAGCCCTGAGGGACCCCAGTAGCAAGATGATGCGACTTGGACACCTCACCTCTCCAAGATACCCTGAAGGACCTACCTTATGAGAGGTAAGACTCGAACCACTGGAGTGCGATTCCTGAGATGCCCTTCGACCTGAGGGTTGACAGGAGGATCTGGTGGTTAACTGTGTCAAAAGCAGCAGACAGATCCAGCAAGATGAGTAGCGATGGTTTCGAAGTTGCTCGTGCCAGTCTCAGGGCTTCAGTAACTGAGAGCAGGGCAGTCTCAGTTGAGTGGCCACTCTTGAAGCCAGACTGGTTGTTGTCAAGGAGGTTGTTCTGTGTGAGATAAGTAGACAGTTGGTTGAACACAACTCTCTCAAGTGTCTTCGCAATGAATGGAAGAAGGGATACCGGTCTATAGTTATCTAAAAGTGCTGGATTCAGAGTGGGTTTTTTAAGCAGTGGTGTAATCCTAGCCTGCTTAAAAGCTGTGGGAAATGTACCAGTGTGAAGAGAAGAATTGATCATGTGAGTGAGTGCAGGTACAATTGAGGAGGAGATGGCCTGAAAAAGATGAGTGGGGATAGGGTCAAGCGGACAGGTAGTGATTGGAAAGGATGAGTTTGGAAACATCTGCCTCAGAGAGCAAAGAGAAGGAGGGGAGAATTTGTGTGTTTTCCGTTAAGATGTTATTGTCAGTATGTGGTGTGGAGAATTGGCCGCTGATGGTTGTTATTTTATGTGTGAAGAATGTGGCAAAGTCATCAGCTGTAAGAGCTGATGTGGGAGGGAGGGGAGGAGGGCAAAGAAGAGAAGAGAAAGTTTTGAAAAGTGTGCGGGAATCAGTAGAATTGTTAGTTTTATTGTGATAGTACGTGGTTTTAGCATTGGAGACATTTGTAGAGAAAGAAGAAAGGAGTGAAGTGTGGATCAGACCAAAGAGGATAGGTCGGAGGGTGAGAGTGAGCGTAGGTTTCGCCGAAAAAGTAACATGTGGTGGAGTGTGTTTTGAGTTAGCGGTCAGGTTGAGATTAAAAGTGATGAGGAAATGGTCAGAGGTGTGTAGTGGAGTGACCAGTATATTATCAGTGGAGCAGCAGCGTGTGTAGATGAGGTCCAATTGGTTACCTGATTTGTGGGTAGCTGTAGTAGACACTCGCTTGAGATCAAATGAGGCAAGCAGAGTGCAGAAGTCAGCAGCCTGAGGTTTGTCTAGATGGATGTTGAAATATCCAAGTACTAGCAGAGGAGTACCATCCTCAGGGAAGGATGATAGTAACACATCTAACTCCTCCAAGAAGTTACCTAGCTGACCTGGGGGACGATAAAGCACTACAATATGGATTTTAGCAGGGTAGGTGATAGTATTTGCATGTGATTCAAATGTGCTATTGTCACAGAGAGCTGGTAGAGGATTAAACTTCCATTCATTGAACATAAGCAGACCAGTACCACCACCCCTCCCAATCTGGCGTGGGGTGTGGGAGAAAGTGAAATTAGAGGAGAGGGCTGCCGGTGTGGCATTGATTGGTTCTGATTGGTTCTGACTTGCAGCATTTGCATGTTCAGATGAACAGGAAACTATAATTACTTCTACTATAAATTATTCACTAACATACGTTATTTGTACACTTCAATGCATATAGTATGCATCAAATTTATTGTTAAATAAACAAAATAACTGGTAAAAAAACACACCTTAGTATTGATATTTTAATTTAAGTATCGACACTTTCAATACTCAACATCAGTATCGATATATCGATACTTCATATCAATCTGCCCATCCTTACAAAGCAGCACCATTTTTACACTCCTAGCTCTTGTTTGGTTACCTAAAAGCTGTGTGAAAATACCCATAAACTGCATGCTCTGTAATTTAAAATTTTATTACAACTGCACATTTACCTTTACACAATCATGTTCTCAGAGGTGTTCTTACTGCAGCAACTTAACAATAAAGTGCACATCTCCAACGGTACTTGCAAAAGCTTTCAGCAGATGCCGAAGTCCAGCGAACAGCGTTGGCCATTTGAGAGTAAACATTTGCCATTTGTCCTTCATAATCTATATCCTGGTCTGTGGTCTAATGCACTGTTACTTTGAAGGCTTGGATGATAAACAGGCACATTCTGAGTTTTTCATCCTGTTACTTTACTTCCTTCCCACTTCTGATCAAGGTTTTATACTAAAAATCACCCAACTGCTGCATTCGCTATAGTGGATGCTTTTCTCCTCTTATTCAGTTGCACTCTGCTGCCTGTGATGTTCTGTTTCATTGTTCAGACACCATAAAAGCAAAACTGCTCTTATCATGAACCAAATGAAATCAGTGGTGCATACCCCATATTTTTATCTGTACGGAGCATGAGGTTATTGTCATAATTTGCCATGTGAATTTAGTGTGCTTTTATCTGTTTGCAAGTTTCCATCAAGATAAGGCCAAAGAGATGCTGAAAGTTAAAACTGCTTTTGTTATTTAAAATGTCATTGGTCAGTATTCAGCTCTATACCACATCAATGTGTTTTCCAAATTCCTCTGCCATTGCAGGAAGGTGAGGAAAATCACTGTTGGGACGTGAGCCTGTCCAAGAAGATATGTGAGATATGTGTGTACGTGAGACCTGTTGTGGAGACTTGAAGAAGGGCAATTGCTTTTGTTTAGGCATTTTAAACATGTAGAGTAAGTAAAGAAGCTGACATGAAAAACTGTGTTGTTCTTTTCTTCATCAGCAGTCAGGGACGTTTTCTTTCTCTTGGTTAATAGATGGATAGTTCTGTTTATTTCAGCTCACCTGCCCTTGTCCATCTATATTTTATTTAAAGTCAATAAATTCACCTTTTACTACTGTCCAAATGTTTGGGGTTGGGAAGATTTTGAAAGAAGTCTCTTATGCTCACCAAGGCTACATTTATTTGATTAAAAATACAGCAAACACAGTTATATTGTGAAATATCATTGAATATTTTAAAATGTAATTTATTCCTGTGATGGCCTGATTCAGCACCATTACTCCAGTCTTCAGTGTCACATGATCCTTCAGAAATCGAATATGCCGATTTGTTGCTCAAGAAACATTTCTTATTATTATCAATGTTGAAAACAGTTGTGCTGCTTAATATTTTTTGTGTTAACTGCATGTTTCAGGATTTGATTACTAGAAAGTACAAAATAACAGCATTTATGAAATAGAGTTACTTTTTAAAATATAAAAGCCTTTATTGTCACTTTCACTGATCAATTTATTGTCCTTGCTGAATATGTTTTAAAGTTTTCTCAGCCTTAAACTTTTGAACACTAGTGTATGCTGTAAAAAAGAATTGTTGGTTTAACTTAAAAAAGTAAGTTACCTAGTTTCCTTAAAATTTTGAGTTCATTGAAATTAAAAATTTGAGTTAATTTAATGAAGGTGATTGGTTTAATCAACAGAAACTCATATATTATGTTATCTGAACCACACTAATTATACTAATTAAGTTGATTTGACAAATGAAAAAATGTGTAACAAATCATGAAAATATTTTTTACAGTGTATATTTTGTAAATACATCTGTAAATTAATACAATTATGCATTTTCTTGTCTTCCTACTGTATTGTTCACAGTGAGAACAAAACAGAACATAACAAAAATGGATGTGAATAAAGAATCATTAAACATACATTGGAGTCAGATCACATACAGTATCTGAGATTACAAATCAAATTTAATCCTGGAAAAAAATATGCTCATAATGTAATTTGAAAGTTCAGTTAAGAAAGTTCAGAGGGAGTTCAATCTCACTGTTTCACACTTCTGGCAGCGTCAAAAACAAGCAGAATTCTCCTTTAGCGTCATACAGGGTTGCCAGGGGAACTGTGTCGTACATAAAGGATTTACTGAACAAGTAAATAGCATTAGTTTGAAAGCTATGAAGAAGTGGGACTTAGAAATGTTGACATCAAGTGCCCTCGAAAAAAAACAAAAAACAATTACTATGTTGTACAATTAATCTTCATCTCATTGAGACACCAGGAGGAATAAAACACTAATTACAGCCTAATTTGCCACAAAGTCAGAAAAGGAAATGAATGCAATTATTGTGAAAGGAGTCTGCTGTGCTTTTTTCAAGTTTAGTTGTAATTATTGCTTTCAGTGTTTAATAGGAGAAAATTGAAGCTTTATCTCAAAGCCATGACTTTGAATACATAAAAAAAACACCAAGTCAAAAGTGTACTTTCTATGCATTTTTCAGATCTACATCTAACTTTTTCTGACAAGGTCATTCAGATTTTATTTTTAATTGCTATGCTTTAGCATATGTCAGTTCCGGTGTTATGATCATATGACCTTTTTGACTCATTACTAATGCTACTGAGCATAGTGAATTAAATTCTCTCTCTAGGTGGTCTTCCAAATGCAGGCCATGTTGGGTCAGTTTTTTTGTTGTTCTTTGCAGAGCCATGGTGTAACGCTTAACAACCACAAAGACCGTGGCAGCTGACAGCACTGCATATCTAGCAAGATGCTGAAGTAAACTACAAATCAATACAGAGCAAAGAGAAAATGGGCAGTGCAGTGTTCTTGTAGCCTGATGGTGAGATCTAGATGATTGTGCATGAGTTTGAGCATGAGTGCATGATGGAAAGTCCAATCTGACAATGTTCAGAAACACACAGTTCCTTAATCTATTTCCTCAACCTTTGATAGAGCTCACCTATAGGGATATATGTGATAGTTCTGAGAAACTGTCCAGCGTCATTTATTTGCACATGCCACTTTTTTGACATGACTCAAACTTACTCATAGACAGTCACTTATTACCACCTACTGGTGTTATCTTGTAACCTGCAGAAAGAGTCACAAAACTAACCGGTTTGTGTTTGTCAACTGGGGCACGTTCAAGCTCAAACTGCTGCGCAACGTTTTGCTATGATTTCCGGGTTGAATGACACATTTCCTGGAAACGGTGTGCAACGGGGTTTGATATGTTTTATCTTGTTTGGTGGGTGTGTCAAAAATGCCATCCCAATCAGCAGCAACATGTATATAAACCACGTGGTATTAAAGAGACAGCTTGCACAATGGGTCATTTACAAATGTGTCCACTGCAGCTCGGTATATGCAACAATTGAAGATATTAGAAAACATGTTTGTCGTAAGAGTTTTATGTAAGCAATAAAGTACGAGAGGCTGTGCTGTATCGTGAATAAGTCACGGCTGAAGGGCGTTGTTAGGTTGCCTGCAACCCCTTCAGCCGTGACTTATTCACGATACAGCACCAGCCTCGAGTACCTTACTGCTTTTATAAAATGGTTACCACACAATACAAATATTAAAGCCAAAAAATATATGTATCAACGCAACTTTCATGAAGTAAAATAACTAAAAGCCTTTTTTCCACTGGAATAAATAGTCCCTGACCGTGAACAGCAACAGAAGTTACATTAGATGGTGGCAAAGACTGTCTTTATGAATGAGTCAGTCAGACTTTCATATTGAAAAGACTGAATTGTTGTGAACACGGAACAAGACGCAACTGACAAATGCTTTGACTAGCACTGTCAGTCACTGGAAAACCCCTTAACTGTTAAAAGGACAAGATATTGCAGCGGACATTTAAACAGATTTTTTTATTATGAACATAGGACTGACCTGAAGGAAAATGCTAAATCTGAATGCAGGTAATAAACTCGCTCACTCGATCTCTTTCTCACGGTACTCTTCTACATAATAGGCCTACAGTAAGCTTAAATTAACAATATCAACTGAGAACAAACAGTTTACGTTGCTAAGAGTGGTTGCTAAGCGTGTTGTGTAGTGATACACAGAACCGTTGGGTGAAGTGCCATAGCCATGTTTTATCGTGAATAAAACACAGCTATTGACCAATCAGAATCAAGGACAGGAACTGTTTTATAAAGTAAAAATATAGCATATCAACATGATGATGTAGTTGTTTATATTTTTAGCTTCATTTATTTATTTACCAAATTTCATACACAATGGTAATTAAGTGCTTTCTTAAGTGCTGTTCTCTTTTATTCTGGATGGCAAGGGCAGTGACTGTAACATTGAGTGTGTTTTGGAGTATTAAACACATATTTATACCGAATTCAGCATCCTCCAAAAATTCTTCAAAAAGAACACAAAGAAAAGCCTTCTCAGCTGCCATAGTTGCAACTCTTGCGTCGTCAGAACAGGTTGTTCAACACACCACCGTTTCCGTTTAAAAAACTTTTTGCAACGTTTTGTCGGGGCTTAACGCAGCTCTGAATAGTGCAATATTATTCTAGTGTAGTATTCGTACTATTTGTGCCATATAAATATTTTACAGAAATAGTAAAGTAGTATGGTTATGTTATCAATTATCAATTCAACCGATTCGTTCAACAACTCTGATTCGTTCAAGAACGATTGTACAATAGGCTTGTTCGAGATGCATCGGCGCTGCGCAGACCGATTGACGTATGACATCAAAGTACCGCGAGAGTGATTCAAAAGAATAAGGAGTCGGTTACTCTCCAGTCGCTCTCGCGGTACTTTGATGTCATACGCCGATCGGTCTGCGCAGCTCCGATGCATCTCAAACAAGCCTAATGAGTTATTGAATCATTCAGTCAACCGATTCATTCACTCTGATTCATTCATGAACGGTACCTGCTTTGTGTTGCTCGGAGACTGAAATATTGATACTGTTGTGGCTTCGTTTGGAATGATTACTGTCTGCGGAGCAAAAACAGACAAAGAAACGGACAATATAGTGTCAAAAACGTAAGTTATTAAATATTAACTTATTGTTTGTCTTATATAAAAGCAATATCACTCTCGCGCGCTAACCCCTACAGGGATTGTTATCAGGGTCTGTAAAGCGAGCCTCCATCTGCACCATTTTTTGGAAGGTAAAAACAGTGCAGTGTGCTCACTGACACAAAAGTGAGCCAGCCAATTATTGAAAGAATGCTGGATTATGACTACTACCAGTAAACAGTTGTTTCTGTGCTAGCTCAAACTGTTAATTTCTTGCCTTTCTACCTAGTGTCCTAGGCTGTTTATTTTGGTGGTATCGAGTCACTTATATAGGCCTACCTTGTCATTATTGGGATGATGTGGGACTGTATATATTTTCATTGAAGTTACAACTCTGGGTCTAATAACTTTATTTGATGTTTACTATTGACATTGAGCAGAAATGTTGCACAGTCTGGTTTCGTGGGGTCAGTAAACAATGAGTTGACACAAAAGAAAAACCTGCTAATATAGTGAAATTGAAAAAAAAAAAAAAAAGGGTTTGATGTCTCATCCTTCAAATAATGGTCAGGGTCTTTCTCCCTATAGTGTATGAATCATTTATTAAATGATTAATTTTTAATGAATGCTTTGTGGTGGTCAGCTCTTTGGCATTTGAGGGTTGGAGGAGCGCTTGAGGAATCTCAAGAGCCTTTTATGTTCATACTGTGTCCTGTTTTAATTACTGCAACCAATATGCTAATTGTCATGATAATTAAGAATAAAGCATTTGAATTAGCCATGGACAGTCCATGGGTAGACAAACATCACCAACTCTATGACAATAAAGTCTGTAGAGGCCAATTCACTTGGACAGTTTGCTTGTTGTCATGCCTTCATAGAAGAACCTGGACCAAACAAGTGACAGGATGGACAGTTTAAATGACAAAAATATATCCCAAAGGACGGTGGCTGATTATGTTTGTGATTTGTTTGTTTACATTTAGAGTGTTAATGATTAATAAGATAGTCGATTAATATATTTCATTGTCTAATCATTGTCTAATTCCTTTAGCACAGTTAACACAGATATTATTTAAAATACAGAAGATATATTACTTTGACAATGCTCAGGCAGGTCTTTTCAGTTTTTTTTTTTTTAGTTTTCAGAAACAAGCTTTCATTTATTTTAGCAAATTTTTTATTATAATAGGGTGTCTGTTCATATCCTTTTTTTCCAATAGATATTTTACTTTTAGATCTTATCTGTTTACAAGCATATGAACAGCTCTCTGTACCAAACAGACACTTGCAGACACAAAAATCTGGCTTGAACTAGCCACGTATAACCAACTTTAGTGTGTTTCCTGAATCACTCGGATCTCAGGAAATAAATAGTTACAAGACTATAGTGGTTGCCTGTGAAAAGAGATGTGATTGAACCCAGCATTGTATGTCTTAATTGAGGTCAGAGAACTCCTTACTGAATAGTATAAAATGACACATATTATGGATTGTTATGAATTTGCTTGTTCTGTGAGGGTTTTGAGTAAGAATAATAGTCTATACTTAATAATGAAATGTCACCTGGATGACCTGAGCTGTAGGTGTATTGGATAAAAAATACTACCACTGCCAGTGGTCTTCACACAGTTTGATGGAAAGAAAGTTTTTTTTTTGACCTGCAGGATTTCATTAAAACCAGATCTGCTCTTGAGAATAATAGCCCACACAAAATAAAATGTCAACAACTTTTTGAAATACAGTCGCTTTTCCTGGTGTGATGTGTAGCATATGAATATGTTTGTTTGGTTATATCAGAATCATTTATAGAGGGACGTTTCCAGATATTGTATTTGATTTTTGTTTGTAAGTTTTATCGACCATTTATACAAGAGATTCATGGGTCGGTCGAATCACTTGCCTGTCAGCAGTTCACCTCTGATCCTCAATGTAGATGAAAATAACCTGCAATTTCAGCCCATTTAGTGTGACAGTAAATCTGTTTCACGCACTGACGGTAATTTGTTGTTTGGTAGCCTACTGTGAGTCAGGTCTCTGTGTTCTCTGATGTCTTTTATGAATTAAACAATACAAATAGACCTTATTCACAGCTGCAACATCTTTAACGGGAATAAAAGCGAAGCTGTGAGGGATAGACATACAGTACATCTCTTCAGAGGGCTGTACTGTTAAAAAACTCTGGACAACATGAGCTGTGATAAATGATAAGTGATCTAGGAGGTTTATACAGTTTTTTGCAGCGGATGCCTTTGAAAATATGCTAAGCAACTCCTTCACAGCCTCGCTTTCATACCTGTCATGGTGCTGCGAGTAAGGTCTATAGATGTGGCATGACCTCCAGTGAGTGGATTTATTGAAGATGCCTCTTGGAAAACGAGTTCCAGAAGGGGCCTGTCATCTCTGATGTGCTCTAAACATGTTTGTAGGACTTATGTTTTCATCTGTAGAGCAAGATGTTTTCATTTTATCTAACTGAATTATTAAAGATGTGGTTTTGTTATTAAGGTAACACTTATACACAGGTCTCTGGAATACTTGATTTTTATTGGTCAGTTGTGCCATTGAGTGCTAAACTAGATATCTGAACGTTGGCCATGGCAACATACCCATCTACTTTATGTCTTTCTTATAACTCCTTTCATGCCAAAGCAAGTTAGAATAGCTCAATGTTGCCATCTTGTGGCTCTAAATGCGTAGCTACCTACTGCAGCAAAATGGCATTGGAGGGCATTAGTATTCATTTTAATTTATATGGTGAGCATAAATTCTTTGAGAGATGGCTAGACACAAAGAACAGCATGAGAGATATCTTAAAGGGTTAGTTCACCCAAAAATTAAATTTCTGTCATTAATTACTCACCGTTGTGTCGTTCCAAACTTGTAAGACCTTCGTTCATCTTCGGAACACAAATTAAGATATTTTTGATGAAATCCGAGAGGTTTTTTTATCTCATAGAAAGCATTGTAATTTCCGCCATTCAAGGTCCATAAAGGTATTAAAGACATCGTTAAAATAGTCAACGTGACTACGGCGGTTCAATCTTAATGTTATGAAGCGACGAAAATACTTTTTGTGCGCAAAAACAAAACAAAAATAACGACTTTATTCAACAATTTCTTCTTTACCCTGTCAGTCTCGTACGCATGAGGGGTTTAAAATGACATGAGGGTGAGTAATTAATGACATAAATTTCACTTTTGGGTGAACTAACCCATTAAATGTAAATGTAAGCAAAATAGCCCATCCCACAGTGAAAAATAACTTGTCTTGCAAATGAAGTTATGTAGTATATAGCCTATATAAATGTAAACGTATATCATCATGTTAATGTTTATTAAAGCAAAAATCCATTATAGATCATATATGTTACAAAGTGGATAACAAGCAAACAATCTTGTTTTGGGTACTTTTTTTTTTTTAAAGAAATTAATACCTTTATTCAGCATGGAATAAATTGTTCAAAAGTGGCAGGAAAGACATATATTTAATATTACAAAATATTTCAATTTTAAATTAATGCTGTTCTTTTGATCTTCAGAGAATCCTTAAAAAAAATCATGATTTCCACAAAAATATTAAGCAGCAAAACTGTTTTCAAAATTGATAATAACAAAGAGCATCAGATGAATAAATTTTAAAATATATATATAAAAAAAGAAAATGGTTATTTTACATTAATATTAATATTTCACAATGTTACTGTTTTTACTGTATTACATAAACGCAGCATTGGTGAGCCTAAAGTGTTACAGGCCCCATTACAGGCCCCAACCTTTTGAACAGTAATGTAGCCTATATATTACATTATATAATTGAGGCTATAAATGTGAGGTAGCTAGTTAGCCTGATAACAGCATACTGCCTAGGTTAATTAGTTTGAAGAAAATATTTGGTTCTTTTTG
Organism: Ctenopharyngodon idella; assembly: GCF_019924925.1. Classification (NCBI taxonomy): domain Eukaryota; kingdom Metazoa; phylum Chordata; class Actinopteri; order Cypriniformes; family Xenocyprididae; genus Ctenopharyngodon; species Ctenopharyngodon idella. The sequence continues at coordinate 19,938,801 of NC_067235.1, read as the reverse complement.
TTCAGGTTTTGCACAGCTACTGCTTGGGGTCTAAGAGTGGTAACATTTGACAAGATAAGAGATTAATAACTAGCTGACTGTACATTTTCACTCTATATCTAAAAATATACAGTGACTCAAGTGTTGTCCTTGAACAGCTTTGCTTTTAGGACTGTGTACTGTTAGCATGAAGGTTTCCTGAGAGGCCCATAATGCTGAGAAAGCCATAACCTGTTGTGTTTTCTATTAGCAGAGATGAGAGAAAGATCTCGGTGCATTTGTGCTGTGGAGACGCAAATCTTTTTTACTCAGCAGTGTTTCGACCAGCATATAATATCTCCTGTGGCTGACAATGTGGCCACAGCAGTCGACCTGAAATCACTAACAACATGAAACGGATGTTGAAATAAATACACAAAGTTAAAGGTGATACATGAATGGTGGATACTTTTCACACTTCAGCTATACTTCAAGAAAATCAAATAACATTAGAGCTTCCCTCTTGTGGTTATGCACAGATATGCAGCTAAAAAGTATACCAGAAGAACTTTTACATTTTTACAATTTTTACATTTTATAAAAAAAAAAAAAAAAAAAAAAAACCATCCAAAGTTGTTGCCACGATGACATGATGTTGTTGGTGGTTGTCAGGCTGTTGCTATGCTAGAGGGTTGGTGTTTCCTGGTTGCTTATTGTCAAAGGAGTCTCTGTGATTGGCCTGGGTTCCTCCTTTAATAAGATTTGTTTTCATGACTTTACATTAAGTCACCCATGTGAAAGGTACAATCCTTAAAGGTTCATCCCTTGTGGGGTCAAATGTGCGACCTTACGGTAACCAGCCCAGGACTGCATTTCCCAAAAGCATCATAAGCCTAATCATAGAACAATTGCCACCAATGGTCTCTATAGGTCAACTTCACTCACGATGCTTTTGAGAAACACATCCCAGGTCTTTAACCACTAAGCCACGCTATCCCATAATGCTCAGTTCACCCAAAGCTGCATTAGATCTGCAACATTTCTAAGAGTCTCAGTTTGAGCGATTCCCAAAAATCTGGTTAGATCACTGAAAGTCCACATGAAAGAAAGGTCAAGTTATTCTTTATTTTCATTTCGAACTCTATAAAGAAAATTTGCTACAGTTTTTCAGTACTATCAGCCAGAAATTATGTTCAATTTTAATGTATTTGTTTAGTGCTTTTCACAATACATATCATTTCAGAGCAGTTTTACAGAAAATGCATGTTTCTGCATTACAGTTTAAAGTAATTTGTTTTCAGAGGTGACTTTGTCCAAGTAATGTCCGTATGTCCAGAAATGTACACTTCTAAGATAATTCAAATCATGCAGTTAGCTAACATCATGTATTCATTTAGGCAAACAATGATCTCATTAAAGCAGTTATTACAAGTTGTGATCATAATCATTACAATATATAGAAAATTTGGCAGTTGTGTATGTTGATTCAGAGTTGGTGTCATCTGAAGTCCTGGCAGAGGTTGGCGTCATTTCACAGGTGTTGATCATCTGAAATCTTTGTGAGAGGCTGGATCCAATCTGGAGCTGGTATAATCTCTAGTTACCTCAGGATGGGCATCCTGAGATAAAACAGAAAAGCAAATGGAAAATAATTAGTGTAGCTGCTGTTCATACAATTTCATGCAAAAGATAATTATGTGCATTTCATCTGATATAACTGGAGTACAAGGCTTATGAGATGTATTATGTGAATGCTTGGCTAAAGAGATGTGTCTTTAATCTAGATTCAAACTGAGAGTGTGTGTCTGAGTCCCGAACATTTTCAGGAAGGCTATTCCAGAATTCAGAAGCCAAATGGGAAATGCTCTCCCTCCTTTAGTGGACTTAGATATCCTAGATACTTCCAAAAGTCTAGAGTTTTGTGACCTTAAAGTGCGTGATGGATTGTATGGCGATAGAAGATCGGTTAAATACACAGGAGCTGAACCATTTAGGGCCTAATGGGTCAGTAGCAATACTTTGCAATCGATATAGAACTTAAAGGATTAGTTCACTTTGAAATTAAAATTACCCCAAGCTTTACTCACCCTCAAGCCATCCTAGGTGTATATGACTTTCTTCTTTCTGATGAACACAATCTGAGTTATATTAATAAATATCCTGACGCGTCCAAGCTTTATAATGGCAGTGAACGGGACCAACGAGAAAGTGCATCCATCCAAAGCAAAACATACTCGACACGGCTCCGGGGGGTAAATAAAGGCCTTCTGAAGCGAAACGATGCGTTTGTGTAAGAAAAATATCCATATTTAACAAGTTATAAAGAAAAATATCTAGCTTCCGCCAGACCGTCTTCCGTATTCAGCTTACGAAGAAAGTGTAACTGACGCAACGTCATGAATGCATGAATTAGCCTTTCTGCATCAGAAACAGATAGCATGTTTCATAGCTTAGCGATGTTTCTGAGGTTAGGGCCCTATGATTTCCACGATGCAGAAAACGCGGATGGAATCGCAGAATCCAGTCATAAAAACGGAATTTAGTATATAACGCGGAATGTCACGGAATTTGTCCAATTTTTGATGAATGAATAAAAAGCAGGTCAGTACACTTAAATCACGATATAGACTTGTGTTCGTGAATATTAAACCGCAAATAGACTATTTAAATATAAATCCTGCATGTCCATGTGCTTCTGAAATGAATGACGTGGAAAATTTCTGAAAAAAAAATAAAAAACCTTATAAAAATACTTTTTTTTTTTAAATTAATAAATTTTGTTGTTTTTAAGAATTCAATTAATTAGACATGCTTTTTGATTATTAAAATGTAATTAAACAATTAAAATGGAATCCAGAAAAGTTAAAACAGAATTTGGTAAAAATAAAACAGAATTTGAGGGGAAAAAATAAAACGTGTATCATAGGGCCCTAAAAAATGTAATTTTTTGTTAAACTTTTAATAAATTGTTGTTAAATTGGATAAGTTTCATTATTTCAATCAATTAGACATGCTTTTTGATTACTAAAATTTAATTTAAACTATTAAAATCCAGCCCAAAAAAAAATTAAACTGAAAAAAACGGAATCCAGAAAAATTAAAACAGAAAAAAACGGAATTTGGGAAAAAAATAAAATGGATTTCATAGGGCCCTATGAGGTGGAAGAATGCTGTTTTTGTAACATACGAAATATGATTTTTGAAAGATAAGTTGTTGTCTAATAATATTCCCATACAACTGTGGTTCTAAATTGATTTTACACTGGAAAAGTAGAAAAGTTGCAAAGTAAAAAAGTTAAGTTGGAAAGACAAGTGATGACGCAACAGTACTATTGTTTGTCATACATAGGTCCAACAGTGTAAAATGTGCAGTGGCTGAATAGGAAAAAAAAAAGGGCTTCTACACAGCTGATACTCCAATTTCAATGGTTTCATGCTCTTGGCAATAATTCACCACAAAACACATTGCGGTTGGCACAAACATGCTTTATATTTTCATTGCAAGTGAACCTGTATTTAATGCAGTCTGGGTCATATTTTCTTTTTACCTTGCGCAGTTTCATTCCTGCTTTTTAAAGCTGAAGGTATGTCATGCAACCTGTTCATATTGGCATCTGTCTAATTTGGCTGGCTTATAGCAAATGACAGATGAATTTACATCAAAAAACCATTTGATTGGACACATGGCCTTTGATGTCAACAACAAAAGATATGAGAAACCTTTTCTCCTCCATTTTAAAAGCTTATTTTGTTCGATGGATTCTATTATTTGCATTTAGCTATTTTCCTTGCTCCCATATCAGAAAAAAATAATAAAAATTGGTCCATGACCACCAGTTTCTCTGTAATGCAGAAATCCAATAAGATAAGGTAATGGACATCTTGCTTGAAGTCTGGGAAAGTGGATGCAAGTGTAGGAGGGTCTGCTTTGACGTCTTAAACTAAAACACTGTTTCTTGTAATTTAGGCTTGATGATAACAACAAACTATTCATCTACATACAGCTATTCATTGTCCCTTCAGTTCATTAATTGAATGCCAGGCCAATGATGAATTGATGACTGATGAATTGGGCTTCATGATGAACGCTTAATCGAGTCTCGCTAGCTTGAGCCTTTTGTTTAATACTCAAAGAAACTCCAAAAGTCTTTAATGAACTGGAGGGAAATGAAAGGAAAAAAAAAAAGCTTGGTTACAAAACTAATGCTAGAATCGAAACTCCATTATCCACTGAAACATATTTTTAAAGCAGTCCAAAATGAGGTGAAATATGAAGTGAAAGTTTATTGGTATAACACCGCAAATGTGCACTTGACCTGGCTGTGACGGTAGCAAAATAGGGTGTGTGTTTGTGGTAGTGAGTGCATATGTGAGGCATGATGCTCGAATTCGCCCCGTAGTGGAAACCACATGCAGCAACTGCACAAACACCAAAGGCTGAAGGTGCAGGGTCACGTTCATCAGTCAGAGTAACTCTCCGTCAGGGACGAACAGAAATCTTTGGCTGTTAGGCTGACTGACTGAGAGATGCCACTTCTGCTGCTGTGTGTTGTTCTCCAGGCTTTGTCCGTGTCTCAAGGTAAAATGGTTCTGATGTATGGTTTGTGTAGGCAGGCTGGGTCTTTCATCTAAAGAGCTTGAGTTCAACTGCGATGTGTTATATTCTATATTCTAAAAAAAATGTTTAAACATATTTTAATATTTAATTTAAAAAGTCTATTAAGTTGATAATACTTTAGCAGAGAGGTTGTACAATTTTCAAAGGCTATTGCACAATACATCTAACTAGCTCTTGAGAGACAATCACTATCATAGATGGAAAATCAAATGTGCACTTTCAACAAAAGACTTGTTGTAAGACATGCTTTGTGGTTAAAACAAAGCTCAGTTTAACTAATGCAGCACTATGCAATCTGAAGGTTTTTTTTTAAAGTTACAAAAGAAAGTACACCGATGCCTCGGCTCATTACGACGCTTTTCCAAAGAGCTGCTTGCACAAAGTGCAACCAGAGATTCATTTATGCACTTCAGTGCACCATGACACATTGGTAAGTAAATAAGATTAACTTCACAGGAGATTAAATGAAGAACGATGACTTTATTTGTAAGTCAAATGCATAAGATGGCTAAAAGTAAAAAAAAAACAAATCATATAGCTAAATTTTCCTAATAGCCAGTTTTAGACTATATGGAGTCCATTTAAGATTGCGTACAACAAGCTGCAGATGTTATTAACATGACAAGTAGACATTTACAAGGCTTTACATTTATAGAAAAGTGTTTCAATAATAGAATAAGACAAATGTTATATTTTTTAAGTGTTTTGCTGTAAAGAATGCATAGTGCAGATAGGATCCAGACAGAAATAGAGCATAATAATACAAATACAAATTGTGTTTTGATTAAAAAAAAAAAGAAAAAAAGATTGGTCTATATAAAATAACTGTTAATCTGAGAAAAAAATCTTACAAATTAATTTTTTAATTTTGTTAATTTTTAATTAATAATTAATTCTCCTTTTGTAATACAACAAATCTAGTGTCATAGAGCATATTAAATTATTAATTGTAAACTTAAACTTATTTATTACATTTATTTTATTCTGTGAGAGTCATTTTTCCCCCCTAAATAAAGTACCAAAAGCGGACATAGACATCAAGCCATTTTTGTAAGAATTTTTTTTTTTTTTTTGGGATTCGCTGAGAACACTTAAATAGTATGAGAACATACTAGTCACAAATGCAATTATCTTTTTTTTTTCTGAATCAATTTCATTCTGTGACTTTTTTGAGTATGTGTTAATGACCAAGACGAGCATCAGCTCCGAGTTTCCACCGTTTGTAACTACTTCATGTAAGACATATGGAGAAACAAATTTAGAGGACCATGCTGTGTTAAAATACACAATCAGCAGCCATTTTAGTCTGCTTTAACACAGCAGGGTTTCAATAAATAGTCCTACAATAACTACAATGACTTAACTTTATTATTAGATAGCTTGTACATATTTTATCTCACAGTCTCATTCATATTGTGTAAAACTGTCAAATATCTACATGTTTTCTTCACACAACAGGATATTCAAACTTATTCCATGTTATGTATTTTAATTTTTCACACCTTGACAGTCTTCAGATGTGAACTAAATGCAAAGACATCTTTGTAACCCAACACAAACATTACCGAAGTTTTGCAGAACATCATTTTTTGTTGTTTTTCTGTTGAGCTGAGCTCTTTTAATGCATCTTGTTCAACAGTGTCTCATTGCTGTTGTCTTTGATGATAATTGTTTTTGTAGACTGTGAAGACTTACAGCAGATTGGAAGACCGTAGATTTGAGCGCTCTGTTCTACTTTTACTCTTTAGACTGAAGTGACAGTTTTTGGCCTCTGGCCTCAAGCATCATGTTCTCAGAAATACTCATGATGATGTTCATCTTTTCATCTTCAGGGCTCAATGGTACAGATGCCCGACAGAGTGTGGAAGAGCATGCTGACAAACCGAGTAAGTTAAATGATTTCTACTACTCTTAAGAAAACTCATGCCTTTCCTTTGAAATTATCATGTATAGATCAGTGTTATCAGTGGGTGCAGTTAACAGCAATCTCATGATGATCAAAAAAAGCTCACTTATTCAAAAGTGGGCCACAGAGGAATCAAGCATTTAATCAAGATGTTGAACAATATGCATGACAACATTGTTTGGGGTAGGCCTGCTGAGACCAAGCCGCTATCATCAAACAGAACAAGAGATCAGCAAGATTGCACAAAGCTGTGAGAGCAATCTACCACCCCAGAGACAGCCGCTTCATTTTTTCGCAGGCTAGAATTAATTTTAAAATCATTAAGCTCTGTTTAATATGTGCAAGTAAATGCTGTACAGAATCGCACAGATATCAGACATGAAGAAGGTAAAGAAAAGCTGGAGTCCCACAGAAAAGTCCTTACGCTTAATTGGGAGACCCTTGTCTCTCGACCGTATCCAACAATTAAACATAACAATGTCATAATTTTGACAATCTGTTGAATTGATGTAATTACTAATTAAAATTAATTATCAAAAATGTAATTTTATATAATATTTAACACAATTTTGACCCTTTCTACACCATTATGGGAAGACAAGTAAATAATCTCATTCCATTTTCCCAATTTGTTCAAATATTGCTGTGTTATTCAAGTTGTGAAAAATTGTATTTTTCTTTATCTTTTTAAAAGTGTAATTTTATTTACAAACCAACATTTGCTTCCAAACTAGCAAAGTATTTAATTTTTTATTATTTATTTTACACAATGTGCCTATTTCATGTTGGTGGTTATTTAATGTTTAAATAAATCAAGGTTTAATTAGTATTATAAAACCGATAGTTCCTGTCCTTGATTTTTGACTTGTTGAGCCACGTTCAAAGCTGTTGTAAATTACTCTAAAAACATAAACATGTGACCTCAATACATCAGTATTACTTTATACGGTATTATTCCGCTCTGCGTCGTGCCTAACAACTGTTCTAAATTCACTGTAAACCAAGGCTTCTTGGGGCTTATTGTTTTATTTATACACACCCTAAATTGCTAACAGAGTTGTTAAAGTTGCAGACCTTGGAGAAAATGAACAGAAAATAAAAGACGCTCATATAATGTTTAATATGATCTCCTGAGGTTGATAAGTATGTATTAACATTTTCGACCGATTAAGCACCTCCTGTCATCGACCATTTGTTGAGAAAAAAAAAACAAAAACAAAAAACTAGAAGACTTTTTTTGAGTGTCAGACCCTATTTTGTAGCCCATTTGTGAAAAGTGACAGATATCCATGATTCGGCATCAACTACGCTACAAAACGTTTTGGGTCTGTAAAATTTTTTATTGTTTTGTTGAAAGCCGTCTTTTATGCTGACCAATACTGCATTTATTTGATCAAAAACACAGCAAAAGATAAATGTAATACTGTAAAATATTATTACAATTTAAAATAACTGTTTTCTATTTTAATATATTTTAAAATGTAATTATTTCTGTAATGACAAATTACTCCAGACTTCAGTGACCCATGATCCTTCAGAAATCATTTTTATATGTTGATTTGGTGCTCAAGAAGCATGTCTTATTAATAACCCTGTTGAAATCAGTTTGTGAAAACCTTGATACATTTTTCCAGAATTTTTCCAGTAGAAAGAACAGAATTTATATGAAATAGATTTTTTTTTTTTTTTTTTTTTAACTATGTAAAAGTCTTAACTGTCACTTTTATTCAATTTAATATGTCCTTTCGGAATAAAAGAAGAAAAAAAAAAAAACGTACTGACCACAAACGTTTGAAAGGTAGTGTGTTTCACCACCAACAGTGTGGAACATCAGACCAGTGACCTCTGACCCTCTTCAGAAATCACCCCAAAGAAAGACCTTCAGAATGAGTCATAATTCCACAAACAGACACAGTCTGCATCCTGTAATCATAAATCAGGAGAACTTCATGCACTCAAACCACACTGCGGAGGCAATGTAATAAACTTTCTAAAAAAAAAGTTCTTTCCCCAGTGTCCTCCATGCTACAATATGACATTTCCACAGGAAGTGACTCACGGGATGTGGCTCTGTTGCAGTGTACTGCTACAACGCTTTGCAACACAAAACAATGCCCCACAGTTTACACATTCACTTTGGTGTTTGGGTCTAAATAAAAGTCTAGTGTCTGATTTGCTAGAAATACACACTGAGAATAGAATTAACAGTCAGATAAGATCAGTGCCAGGATGCGATGCTGGAAAAGTTTTTGACTCAACCCAGCATGCTGTGAAGATAAAAATGTGACTACATTCATGAGAATGACAGGAAGAGTTAAGGCAGATGATTCAATGAAATCAATTATGACCTTTTTCTCCTTCTGAACTAGTTGAGCTCTCCACACTAAGTCTGTCCAATGGCTGCTCTGGCGTGCTCAGTGCTCTTCATCAGAACACTACAGTCGATTTGATCCTCAACCCTCTGGATGAGGAAAATAAAAAGCTTGCTCTCCAAATCTGTGAACGTTTTAATTGTGGCCACGTTTTTAAGATCAACACGACTGCAACAGTGCACAATGTCACTTGCATCTTGAACAACTCAAAGCTGCACAACTGCACTACAGCCGCAGAAGGCGACTGCACAGTTGCAACTGAAGTAATTTGCGGTGAGTCATCTGAGATCTTCTCAGAGATGTTTTGATAAGCACCCTACTTTTGTCTTCGCTTTAATTGTGATTTGATTGGGCTTCTGTCCTCCAGAGCACCAGGTGGTCAGATTGGTCGGAGGACAAGATCGCTGTGCCGGACGGGTGGAGCTGCTGCATTCTGGGCAATGGGGAACGGTGTGTGATGATGATTTTAACATCACAAGTGGACAAGTAGTATGTGCCCAGCTGAGATGTGGCAGTGCAAAAAGAGTGGACTCTTTTGGGGCCGGCAGCAGAGCCATCCACATCAGCAAAATGAAATGTAATGGCACAGAGAGAAACTTATGGGAGTGCGGCCCCATCAACAACACTGCTGGTTACTGTGGACATAAGGAAGATGCTGGCATTGTGTGTTCAGGTACTATAGACATGTACACTTAATGGGCAAGTGCTTAATAACATTAAACACCACTCTTTTCTACACAAAAAAACATTGAAGTCAAGGTGAATTAAAGTTTGCAACCCATTTTACTGCCGTAATGTGGCATATTTCAGAGTGACACAGGATTTTCAATGAGAAAATATGTAGCGTGCGAATTTTTACTCATCAGGAATTGTTTGGATGGTAAAACATGGACCTTACATACCAGAATGGAGAATGCAAGTTTGTTTACTTTAAACAATAATAAATGGCCATTTGGCAATTGTTTAACATTATTGATGCAGTCCACATGGCCTGAATGATACTTATTATATTTAGCTTAAAGATTACGAACACATTTTGTTTGGAATAACATGCATGTGCAGTAAAAAGGGGCAATTTCATCTTCATGCTGACTTTAGCATCATAACATTTCATGTGTAGACATTGACTGCATCCCAATTCACCTACTTATACTATGCCTTGAAAGTATGTTCTGCTGTTTTGAAGAAAAAGGACATACTTTTGAGTGTGTAGCAGAATAGTAGGCAAGTTTTGGGACATACTACTTTGTCATAATTTTACCGGACTGCTCTGACGCTTAGTTTCATCCTGTCACCATTTAAACTGCCCTGTCAATCATCTTGTCACAGTTAAAATCCTTCACATTCAGTTTAATAATATTTCCTACCATTACGAAAAGAAATGTAGCAGCACTTTGATCTGCCAGTTATGTGTCTTACATGCGGAGAACTCTTCTTATGTGTTTGCATAATGATGCATTTAAAAGATAATGACCAAATGCGTATTTATAAAAGTTCACAGTGCTGTTGCAGATGAAATATGGATAACAATGAATAGATATTTTTCACTAGGTTAGACACTGATTATTAATCACTCAAATCCTTTATCTAAACCTTAACCATCGGTCTCACACTTCCGCCACAGTTGTAGTTTTTACAGTTTGTAGTTCTAATCGAATCCTCGTCCAATGTGCAATGGGTTGTGGGCAACATTTACTGTTAGAGTGTGCAAGGATCTGTACTTCGGAAATAGTAGACCATCCAGGTATCTCTGGAATACTCATTTCAACATACTACGATTTGAGACACTAATTATAACTTCAAATACTATTTAGGATGTATAGTATGCAAATTGGGACGCAGGAACTAACTTTTTCTGCCAAATGTATTGCTTAGCAACTGAATTTCCTGTGTGTATTTGAGGTTGTAGTATGTGACCTCTTGAGGTGGAACATTAACATAATTTGTTTCAGCTCTTAGTCTCAGTTGTAGGTCAAATTTAACTTTTTGGGGTGGTAGGACATATTTCCACATCAGTTGGTCTGAAAATAGGTTAAAAGAAGGGTATTTTTATACATACAGTATTTTTGAAATGTCAAAGCACACATATATAAGCTTCAGCTTGTTAGTGTCTTGTTGTGAAATCCAGAGTGACAGGTCTTGGTTATTTGTATTTCTTTGATGTATCCAATGGATTAAATCTCTTTCATACAGAAAGTGTTGAGATCACAAACACAAACAGCACAACCGAGCTGGAGTTAACAACACCGGTGACAGGTGATGCTTTAGTTTCTTCTTTTTTTAAAAGAGAAAATAAAAGATTAAAAAATGGTGACATGATTTTTGTCAATAACACCTCTGTTTATTTTAGTGACAACCGCAGTGGCAGCAACAGAACGCATCGGTGGAGTTTCAGCAGCAGCAATTGGCTGCATCATCTTATCTATTGCCTTGTTTATGTTTATTATGATAAATTCTGCTGTCTGTGTGCATTTCAAAAGAGCAAAGGGCAAGTACAGTATAAGCACTTTTTATATACAAAAGCACTCATCAGTCATTTCTTTTGTTGGAATTAGTGCCATTGAAATGTTCTAATATGGTGTTAGAAAGTAAATAATATCCGCCAAAAAATATTCAGACTATTTTAGACACTTTACTCACATTAAAAAATCTGATTGATAGATAGATAGATAGATAGATAGATAGATAGATAGATGACAAAATATCAAAGTGGCATTAGAAAAGGAATAATGTACAAGTTTTCTTAGAACTAAATGAAATGGAAATGAGCAAATAGAGCTGAGCTATAAAAAACAGACTTGTAGTTATTTTTTATCATTGCTTAGCTTCGAGAACATCTCTGAGTAGTAGTAGTAGTAGTACAACACTTAGGTTTTTAAAAATATTTTATTGTTATTGTGCATAAACTTCAAATGAATGTACTCACTTCTTGCCCAATTTCTGTATGCATTCAGTGCATTCCATTCAAATAACAGGAAATGCTTTTTCATAGAATATGAAGAGAGTCAAACCTTTTGTGAAATATTTCTTTTGATATTAGCTACTACAGCAATACAAAAGCTTAAGGCAGAGGCTTAGTGCTGCATGAGGGAGTTTAAGCTATTCTTTTTTGTCCTCTTTGCCAACAGCATGTGTGATTAACCAACATCACAGTAGTTCCTACAGAAGCCTGGAGGACCAGCCCAATGAACAGATAGGAGTCTATAACACACAAATTGTCCCGGCTGCCAGGGGGCATCAGTACGGTTTGTGTTATAATATTTTTTTTTCTATATCCTCATAACTGATTATATCTATTATTAGTATTTTGTACATATCAATTTGTCGATTTTAATCGATTCTCATTTTGAATAACTGAAAATGTTGTCAATTTAACTACGCAATTCAATCAATAAATACCGTTGTGGAGCTTTTTAATGTGGCATGACGGATCACTTTTTTATTCGTTCAAGAGATGCGCGGAGAGCATGTGAATTGACCATCTCTTCCACTTTACTGCTAATTATTGCACAAATAAACATGAATAAACATCAGAAGGTATGTTGAAAAAAAACAGTACAACTTACTGAATGTCTCGTATGCTCAATCAGTGTTTCAACCACGGAAAGACTTTAATAAAACCGCTTATTTAAATGTTTGTATACACTTCAGTTAATTTTAACTTTTGATATTACAGTTATGTACCAACTGACAGGGTTCCCTGTATAGTTTACAGCATTTGAGAGATTTTTTTTCTCTTGAGAAAATTTGCTATATACTTTATCTGATATATCCAAATTAACCAATATCAAATCAAATTGATTCGAAATCGGAATTGAATCGAATCACAAGTTTGTTAATTGAATTCGAATTGTGAATTTTGTGTCAATACCCAGTCCTAGATTTTTTTCAATTCACAAAATATGGGTTAAACTACATTATTTTTCAATTTCTGTAAACAAGTGATTCAATGTTTATGCATTGGATCTGTAATGATTAATATACATAAAATGACATGACTTTTATATTTGTCATAAACATGAAATGTTTTATAATTTCTGTAATGGTCAAACTTTCAATTTTGCACAAATGTGCACTTTCTGTTTTTCATTCTTCAGAAAGTCTTGGCCCAAGAATGAGCTCAAATTATGGCCGTAAATTCAGCAAGAGAACAAATCAACCCACTCACAACTCTGACACTGATTCGGAGCAAGAACATCACAACAGCGTTCGACCGCAAAGACTGCATCTAAACAACTCACCAAGTATGCTGCTTTAGCAGACAACACTTCTACTGCAAATGACCACAAATATATAATCAGTCCTCATCTAAAATTACACACATCAAGAAAAGTCGCTTTGTAGAGTATCAGCTAACATATATTACTGGCATAAGCCATTTTTACATAAAAAAGAGTCTGTGCGGGTCGCTGATGGAAAATAGTTTCTCTCTGTACTTTAGTTCACATTAAACTACTAAACCACTGTCAGTGCAACTGCTGAGCACGACTTCAGCTTCTGACAAGTCACTTCAAAGTTTTAGTTGTCTTTCCTCACCATCTACAAATAATTTCCCCAATTATAACATTGTTTATTATGAGCCACATGAAAAAATACTATAGTAATTCATAGTAAATACTATAGTATTTTTGAACCATACTATAGTATTTTTGAACCATATTATAGTAAAGTACTTGAATTAATTTGCTGTGGTAATTCTATAGTTGCTGTGTTAATATAACAATTATAATAATATAAACAAATTACTTTACCCAATACTGTACTAAACTTTCTACAACTATAGGGTATATTATACTACAATACACTAGCCTACAGTTTATTGTAGTTAAAAACTAAAGTTTACTATGGTATTTATTACAGTTTATCAGTTCACTATAGTTAATACTACAGTATGCTGTAGCATTCATTAACAAAGTGTTGTAAATACTATAATATATACAGTATACTACAATTTACTATAGTATGGTTCAAAAACATATGGTATTTACTATAAATTAGGCTACTATAGTATTTTTCATGCTCTTAACATGCTGATTAATGATGCTAAATGTAAAAAAAAAAAAAGTCTTGTCAAAAAATGTGTTTATTTGAACATAAATTGAAAATAATTGTATTTGCTACATTACGCTTTACGCTTTACGTCTTTAGCGGCAGAGAGAAGCATCGCACACAGAACGGAAAAAGGCTTGAATGAAACGCGTTTGGCTCTAGATAAAAATATCAGAGGATATAGCGCCGAAAGATCATTACACCTTGTGGTGTGTACTATTGCGTTGTTTTGACGCGCTGCTCACTTTAAACTATAGAAACTGTAAAATGTTGTTACCGTTGTCATTATGTCTCACGGTCGGGGTTGGAAGTTGGAACCAAGCCAGGGTCCGGAACTAAAGCGCGGTCCGCTATTTGCGGACCCCTTCTAGGCTATATGGTATCAGAAATATGCTTCTATTTTTACTTTTGACACATAAACAACTTAATATTCAAGGTACTATTCAATTCAGTGGAAAACTTTCATTTCAGTACTATAAAGAGACAAAACAGGAAATAATTTAGCCCACATGGGTAGGTTTCATGAATAGAAATAATAAATTTAGTAGGTCAAAAACTGGTGATTTTGCTTACCGTTTACCATTTAGAATGTCAAGAGAAATGGTGAAAAATGTCATTAATTGTAAATTAACAAGATGTACACTATTAAAAATTAAAAAATTTGGAGTTGTTTTTTTTTTTTTTATGTTTTAGAATTAAGTCTCTAATGCTTACGATTTATTTATTCCAAAATACTTTAAAAACAATATTATTACAATTCAGAATATCTGTTTTCTATTTTAACATATTTTAAAATGTAATTTACTCTTGTGATGACAAAACTGAATTTTCAGCATAATTACTCCAGTCTTCAGTATCACATGATCCTTCAGAAATCATTCTAATATATTGATTTGATGCTCAAGAAACATTTCTTATTATTATCAATGTTGAAAACTGTTGTGCTGCTTAATATTGTGGAAACTGTGATACATTTTTACACATTCTTTGTAACAGTAAGTCTTAAGTCATTTTTGATCAATTTCAGGTGTCCTTGCTGAATATAAGTAGGCTATTGATCTCTTTCTTTAAAAAAAAAAAAAAAAAATCTTGACGCCAAACTTTTGAACTGTAGTATAGAGCAAAATAGTTCACTAGTTTTTCTGTTTTAGCATTGTGGACATATCACATACTCTTGTTAAAGTTAATGAGGAGTTAAAGTTAAAGTTAAAAAGGATAAACAGTGACTTGTGAAGAACCACATTTCATATATATGAATTCTTCTCCACTCTGTCCAACAGGAGACATGAATGATGGAGACAGTACCTGCTCCGGAGAAGGATATGAACACAACGTGCAAATCAACATGGACACCATCAAGTCAGGTATGCACAAATAAATCATAATTGGATTCAATCAATATTTTACTCTTACCTAAAATTGGTTATCTTTTTTTAATCAACCAATATTTTATCGTTATTTGTTTTGAAGGTGATAAACCCCCACTGTCTTTTGTTGCCCCTCACACCTACAGTCAAGGTACACTGATCTAATGTGACCGTATTTATTCAACTTATAGTAAGGAAATAAATCTGGAATGCATACATTTTTCTTTGCTCTATGCACAGATGATTCAAGCAGTACATCTTCTGGAGAGTTCTATCAAAACAACAAGACTGACACAGACAACATTCCCAAGTCACGTATGCACAAATAAATCATATTTTGGGTTTATTTGATATTTTGATGCACCTTTATTTGATTAATCCAAAGAGAACGTGTCTAGATGTATGTATCATAATAATAAAATAGTATGATTATTTGTATTATTACTGTGAATATTCATAAAATACTAACATTTGAACTTTTTTTCCTTCATGAAGGTGCGGAAACACAATTACTTCATGAAAAGTCACCATTGACACTCCTGTCTTTTGATGACCATCACTTACCAGGAACAGAAAGTAAAGGTAAAGCTGATTGAAACCTCAGATTTGAAATATTTCTCTTCTAAGAAGTTGCATTACAGAGAAAATTGTATTTTTCATAGGGGAATAAAATTTCAAATTGATGAACCCCTTTTTGTTTCTAGCAGTAGATGTGAATGATTCAAGCAGTACATCTTCTGGAGAGTTCTATCAAAACACAGAGACCGACATAGACAACAACTTCAAGTCACGTATGCAAAAATAAATCATACATTGGTTTAATTTGAATCATTTAATCCAGAGAGAACACGTCTAGGTGTATTTACTAATATATGATCTCTTTTCCCCACTCATGAAGGTGAGGAAGCGCCATCATTGCATGAAAATTCACAGTTTGCACCCCTGTCCTATGGTGACAGTCAAGGTAAAGCCCTGATTATCACTCTGATTTTAAATATTTCTCCCACCTTTAAGGGTGAACAGTATCTTGTAATAGTAGGGAAATACATTTCAGATTCATGAATTCTCTTTGTCTTCAGCGGTAGATGTGAATGATTCAAGCAGTACATCTTCTGACGAGTGCTATCAAAACACAGAGATTGACATGGACAACATTCTCCACTGTGGTAGGCTTATGTAAAGCAATTTATATTGAAGCTTGATGAGTATTGTCAAGGAGCCTTCCGTCAGCTAAACCTTAGGCATCTGTTTTCTGCAGAAGACGAGGAAAGCCCATCGCTTCTTGAGAAGTCACTACAGACATCCCACAGCACTCAGATGACAGGAAACTCTGCTGATTACAGCGGCTGTCATGTACCTCGTGCCCACAGTCGAGGTACCTGTTTGATTTAACAAAGCAACAATATTGCCAACAATGTATTTTGATAAGGAAGCATGTAAATTCTTCTCTGCTTTGCAGATGGGAATGATTCAGACAGTACTTCATCTGAAGAGTGCTATCAGAACACAGAGATTGGTGAAAACGCTCTTCTCTATTATGGTATGAATGAACCATATTACAATAAACAAACAGTTTTTATAATTTAATATAAATATTTTCATTATCAGCAAAATACTTTGAGTAAAGTTGAGAGAAAAATTAAAAACATGAAATCTGTAAATTTGTATTGGCCCTGGAAATAGTGCATAATTTTTAATGTTTTATTGTCATTTTGTCATATTGTTTCTTTGATTTAAATACAATTATCATTATCCTAAAAACCCTGGTTATTTCCCTGTTTAAATTACACTACTTTTCAAAAGGTTGTTCTTTTTTTGAAAAGAAATTAATACTTTTACTCAGCAAGGGCGCATTAAATTGATCAAAAGAGGCGCTAAAGACATTTATAATATTACAAAAAATTTCTAGTTCAAATAAATGCTGTTCTTTTGAACTTTTAATTCATCAAAGTATCCTAATAAATTATCAGTTTTCACAAAAATACTAAGCAGCATAGCTGTTTTCAACCTTGACAATAATAAGAAATTTTTTTGTGCACTAAATCAGCATATTGTAATTTCTGAATGTGACACTGAAAACTGGAATAATTTGCCATCACAGGAATAAATAACATTTTAAGATATATTCAAACAGTTATTTTAAATTATATTTCATAATATTACTGTCTTTACTGTAGTTTTTATCAAACATAAGAGACTTCATGTAAAAACGACCCCCAAACTTGTTCATTTTCAATATATTTTTTAAACTCTTTTTAATAGATCTGGAAACTACTGTATATTTGACTTATCTGCATAATGTTAGTTGCACCTTTTAAACAGCTTAATAGTTACAAAAACATCTAAAAACATGTTACAGTAATTCGTCTCTCTTGTTTTTGGAAGGTGAGGAAAGCCCATCACTTCCTGAGATGTCTTTTCAGAATCCCCACATTGCACAGATGACAGAAAGTACTGACGGTTACGAAGACCAGCATGTACCTAGAAACCTCAGTCAAGGTATCTCTTGTACTTAACCATGTGACAGTATTTCTTTTCACAGAGCTTCCTTTCTGAAATCCCCTAGCTCTTTTGAACCTGGATCTTTTGTACAGCAACCTTGAGCCTTAAAGCAAGCAGACTCAATTTGGAGGTAAAACAAAAACACTGACACTGACTTTTTTATTTTAGAAACAGATAGTAGTAGTACAGCATCAGAGGCATCGTACGTGAATGTACCATCTAAAAATGAGATGGAGGACAATTCTGATGCATCTTCCGATAATGACTACGTTGACACTGGAAACTGGTGAATTCAGCATGATAACTGCAAGAGATTTTTCTCAGCAGGTAAAGTATATAAAAAAAAAACTTCAAAAAGCACACATCATTCTTTTATTTTTTATTCTCTTTATTCTGTGGACAATGTTGTGCATTTATCATTTTAGACAGATGATTCTCCCTGAAAACTGTGGAATGTAACACAAATGGGCCGTTGCAATACCTGAGTGTTTCTTAAGAATATACTGGAAGAACAGAAAAATAAATCAACATTGTTCATCTATATTATAATAAACATTCTAAACAATGATCAAGCATTCTATTATTAACCTTTATAGAGGGATCCAATCTCATTATTCTTTTATAATTCTCAATTGTGCAAAATGTCTAAAAATGCGCATGTGTATTTAAAATATTAGAACACGTTACTCAAAATAATAGAGTCCATATAATATAAACCATCCACTGTGCTTTATCATTCTAAGGGAGAATGTAGTGTAGACAACACTGGAGAGTTCACACGTAAAACAAAAAAAACCTACACTTTATAGAAGAAAACAGAAAAAAAAATTATCATCAAACCCCACAAATTGCACAAAACACAATTTTGAAAATGGCCAGCATTCTCTTTTTTGAGGAGGAGAGCGCACAACACTTGCTGGTGGACACAGATAAGATTTCCGATGGAGAACTGTTGCAGACTCAAGTTCATGCCTTGTGTTTTCCACAAACCCACTTTAGCTGCTGTTGCTCCCTCAGGTCTGAGAGGGACAGGGCAGAGTGCCAGCTACACTGGCAGGCATATGCACGCCCACCCTTTCTTTTCTTCAGTTTGCCTTTTAGTTTGTGATAGTCTGGCATGTTGTTTCTAAAGAAAGGGAAAAGAGCAGAAGCTTTGTGAGGATTTGAATATATTTCTGTGCTTGTAGTTCACAGATCGCCAATTTAACCCAGTCACACAATTGGCTCACTGCTTCGGGTTATCTCTGGAACTTTATCACTGACTGCAACCCTTTTTTTTTTTTGTTTTTGTACATTTACATCCCATTTTGTAGAACACATTTTAAGAACTAATATCTTATATGTGGGTCTGCTTCTCTCACTTCAAATTGGGGCTGGCTGTTTTGAACAAAAGTTGAGTGGTTACCCCAGACTTTTTTTCCAGGTCTCATTTCACCCCAGAAACATAACAATAATAATAATATATATAAAAAAATAAAAAAATACAAATAAAAAAAAGTTTTTTATTGCGACACTAGTGGCACCTAACGGCAATTACAAAAGTGAAGCATATTTTCCAACAACCTTGCAAATGCCTCTTTATTGCAACTCAAACACAAATACAGCTCTTACCGGTGTTTGTCAAGGCGTGTCTCAACAAGTAAAATTAGGCTACTTTCAATAAAAGGTCCAACATATAAGGAATACTTTTAGCTGTGTTGCTATGTGTTATGACCAGTGTTGGGGATAGTTACTTTTAAAAGTAATGTATTGCAATATTGCATTACTCTTTACAAAAGTAACTTATTGCATTAGTTACTTTTTATGAAAAGTAATGCATTACATTACTTTTGCATTACTTTTTCTCACCTGGGCTGGGCTTGCTTGTTTTTTTTTTTTTATTAATATTTTTTTTTAATAACAACAACAAAAAATTCTATTTTTGGCAAATGTAAAGGCTCTTTCACACCAAAAGTGAAATGAATAAGCCTCAGGCTGAAGGAAATGCATATTTACTCCTGTACAATAGAGGGCGCAGCTCAAACAAACCTTTCAGCTGTGCTGCGATTCTGGATTAAAGAAGAATGGGATACAAGAGAAGGAAGTTCAACACTCTTATTTCTAAATCTAATCTAAAGTAATTTTTGCTTATTAGTGGTTGAATTGGATCATTGAAGATCAGCAGCAAAGACATTAGTTAATAAAGTGAGATTAAATACATAAAGTTTCAAGAAATTTAATATAGTTAATTATTACAGGTTTGTGTAAAATTGAGTTTTCATTTCACTGTTTTTATTCATTTTGAGGAATACTGAATGTTTTCATGCAAGTGAGATAACTAAACGCTCACATTTAGTCTAGAACTACAATAACCATCAAGTTTACAAAGCGCACACAACACCTCTGCACTTTATTTCTCTCAACATGGGGACAGGAGAGCTGTCAGTCAATAAATGTGAACTTGCGTTACTTATTTGAAAAAGTAACTTAGATATTTTGTTGTAAATTAAAAGAGTAATGCCTTACTTTACTAGTTACTTGAAAAAGTAATCTGATTATGTAACTCAAGTTACTTGTAATGCGTTACCCCAACACTGGTTATGACTAAGCAAAAACTCTGGCCGTTTACACAACACCGTTTTCAATTAAAAACTGAAAACTTTTTATGCATTTTGGCCGTTCTTATTACGTATTCAGTCTATAGGCGCATAGTTTCTTTGCAAAGTGGCATCGCCAACTACTGGCCCGGCATGCATAATACAGTGTTTTTAATCTTTTTCTCGGATCCTTGTGAACGGGGATCGTTTTGACAACTGTCGCCTGTACGTGAAAAACGCAAAGGAAAAAGTTTTCTGTTTTTAGTACATCGTTGTTGCGTAAACGTACCCCAAAGCTGAATGTCTTTTCCTGTGCAAGGCCAGCCATGGTCCCACACTGGCTCCACCTGCTACAGTAGCCACGCCCCAAACTCACGCTATTGGTTGAGCTGGATAGAGACTGACAGATCTGAGCAAACCACTCTCAATGTTTTGATGGTGCCTGGGGGTTTTATTTAAACCCATAAATGGCATACTAATAATAGTCAATGAACAATAAACTGTGTTAAAAGAATGTATTTTAAAATAAAAAATCATACATACTTTATCTTTTAAGGGTTAGTTCACTCAAAAATGAAAATTATCTCATAATTTACTCACCCTCAAGCCATCCTAGGTGTATATGACTTTATAATGGGAGTGAATGGTACCTTTTTTTTGTTTGAAGCCCAAAAAAGTGCATCCATCCATCCATCATAAAAGTAATCCATACGGCTCCAGGGGGTTATTAAGGCCTTCTGAAGCGACGAGAGGTGTTTTTGTAAGAAAAATATCCGTATTTAAAACTTTATAAACTATAATCACTGGCTTCCGGTAACGGCCGTACGCAAGTCAAGTTTTGGTCGAAGAGTGACCTCTGACCAGAAGCATGACATAGGACATAGGAGTAGCGTGAGCTTAGATGAGAGTAGGCGCCTCTTGTGGTTCAAACAAATAGGGCTGGGCTACAAACTCAAGCTGCTCCAACATTTCACTTTAACAAAAGTCTTGTTTTAGACTTACAATTTCGTGACTGGTGTTTTGTTTTGCTCTATCCTTTTGCGCTTCTGCGTCCATCAATATGTCATGCGTCGGGTCAAAGTTCACTCTGCTGCCAGATTCGACTCTCATACGGCAGTTACTGGAAGCCAGTGGTACTCTTCACACCCATTATAAAGCTTGGAAGAGCCAGAATATTTTTTTTTAAAATAACACTGATTGTGTTTGGCTGAAAGAAGAAAGTCATATACACCTAGAATGGCTTGAGGGTGAGTAAATTATGGGATAATTTACATTTTTGGGTGAACTAACACTTTAAGGATCATTTTATTTTCTTCTATATACCTGGATCTTAACAAGAACTATTAGTATGAAGACATTATAAACATAGGGTTAAAATTTTCAAGCTATCCAAATATCCTCAGAGTTTTTAATCCTTTGCAGACAATCTGCATCTATTTAAGTGGTTAACTCCTGATATGGACTGTCACCCAGAAAGTATTTTGAAGAGATTATACTTCAGAAGTATAAAGGGTTCTTTTCATACTGTTCTATCATTTATTTTTAACTACAGCATGTAATGTAAGCAATGTAAAATGAAGCAATAATCCTGAACAGATGGTTTCTTGATGAGCCTTTACATCACCTGTTTAAAAGGGGAGGCCGTAAGTTGAAGATTTTAAAGCTTCATTGACAAATTCCAACCACATGCTCTCCTAATTAAAGTTACAGGCTTGAACATCTCAAAAAAGCAGATCATTAAAACATAAAGGCCCTTCAACTTAAGAGCTCGACTGTGTCTGAGCATGCAGCAAAGTGCATCATGGCCTAAATATGGAAGATAACTACATAAAAGACATGGTACGAATGATTCACTGTCTGTTTGATGCTAAAGTTGAGTGAGACGCTGCAAGACTCTGTTGCTGAAGATAATAAGGAAATGACGTAGTCCGGCGGAAAACAGGGTTTGCACAAAAAAGGTAGCGTTTTGCGTTGTTGAATGCTTATGTATAAACGTATTTCTTTATCAGCCCGTCCAAACATTTAATAAAGCTTATCTGTAAGAGGGTGACATGATGACTTCAACAAAGACATCATTAACTGACATGCTGATACTGTGCCAAAACAAGGGCTAAAGGATGTGTGGGGCAGTCTAAAAATGCCTCATCTGCTACAGTGGGATACACAGATCAATGCTGCCCCCTCCTGATATTTTTGCAGAAATTGCAGATACCTTACCTGAAAAATAAATAGTTGCAGGATGAGTCCCACTCCTGATCCTCAAACATGAGTACGCTGAAGTCACAAGACGTACATCTTAATCGGTTGCAGGCCCTTCAAAAACAAAACAGTTCTGTTGTTATTATTGTGCTCATTAGAACATAATTAAAATATGCATGTGGCCCACAAGTCCAGGCAAGACGGATTCTGATGTTATTTCCACCTTTGAGAAATGCTGGTTCCAATACCATGTAGTACAGAGCTTCCACCAAGAAACACAGGGCAACATCTGTTTGAGGAAAAAGTGAATAATAATTGACAACACATCTTACATCTTGAATCTAGTTATGTCTTGTGTTTGAAATGCTCCATTTCTCCTGTATAACTTCTACCTGCATGTTTGGATTTTTTTCAGGCCCAATGAAACCAAAAACTTACTTGAGCATAGTCTGAGAACATGAATCACTTGTGGAAGTCTTTGCTGAAATGGGTTCCTGTTCAGATCATAAAATAGATATTTACATATGATTAATATGCACTGTTAAAAACCACTAACAATATTAATGTTATCCAGTGTTATTTGAAAAATAAAAAAGTATTACTTTGTTCACTGATCGTGGCAAGGTTTTGTCGAGTTAGTTGACTTACATGTGTGCTGATGGGTTGATAATCATCATCCAGAATTTCCTGCAGCATAGCATCAATATCATCATTCTCATGTTCAGCTCTTTTACAGCCTTGTTTTCTGAAAAAAAAAAGTAGACATAAAAATCGAAATGTTACAAGTTTGACTCGGAAGAATCTGATCTTGTTTAGATCTTTGAGACGATGTTAAGGTTGTATTGATAAGACTTGTATGATAATTATACAATATAGCAATGTGACGCTGTTTTGTTAGCCTCATAGCAAATATTTTTTAGCATTTAAGTCCGATTGGTAATATAAAACAGTGCACATCTACAACGCATTAAAAATGTTTGGCTATACTGTTTTAGTTTTATATTTGCATTAGTCTTAGCTATGTTAGCTCCGGTGCTAATCCCGCTAGCCTACTACCTTGACTGTTGTTTGTCCTTGAGATTGGCACACATTTGGTCCATTTGTTTTGAAACATAACTTGACTGTTTAGACGCTGACGTGCTACAACAAAACTTTGATTCGACTTCATCAAGTAAATCGTCCAAATCATCCGCCATGATTATTTGGTGGAGAACGCCACGTTTGTTACCATAGAAACGTGCGGAAAATGTATTTGTGTTCCGCTCAGAAAAGCTTCATATAACTGGTTACATTTTACAAAATCAACTTTAATGTCCCGGTAAACATCTTATTAACGTGTTCTCCATGCAGACATGACGCTTCCGGCTTGCTGGTTGGTGTAAGTTCTAGAAAGAAAAACGTTTCGTTGTCGGCAGGATTCGAACCTGCGCGGGGAGACCCCAATGGATTTCTAGTCCATCGCCTTAACCACTCGGCCACGACAACTCATACGTAAAATTATTGATGCTCTGTTGTACAAATCAGGGTTTATGTGGTGAAAACATCACATAAATGTTAAGCAAATAAATATTGACTAAAAAAATTCCGTGTTCTCTTGTACCCATTATCTAACACAGTGACTGTGGCCGACTAGGAGTGAACAGGGAAAACAGGAAAACAAAAGTGTTTCTTTAACAGCCTGTCTAAACATTTAATAAAACATATCTGTAAGAGACTTCAACAAAGGCATAATTAACTGACATGCTGATGCTGTGAAAAAACGAAGGCTAAAGGATGTGTGGGGCAGTCTAAAAATGCCTCATCTGCTACAGTAGGATACATGGATCATTGCTGCCCCCTCCTGGTAGTTTTGCCGGTGGTGTTTTAAAATAAGGAGGCAGAGTCTTAAATTTACATTTGATATTTAAATATAAAAATATGTCCCTGTTGAGCTTAATTTTGGCTAAATAAACATTACATGAAAAAGAGAGACCAAATACAATTCTATTTTCTATTTAATGTTCTAATTATTAAAACCAAGTATAAATTTCATAAAGTTAGTGTTTTTGCGCATTTTTTTTACATATTCCAAAATAACTATAGGCAGTAATAATTTAAACTATATATTTCCTCACTAAAAACCACAGTCAACATGTTTTCAGGCCATTTCAAGTTTGATTTTGACGTGACATAAAACGGTGATATCTAAGTGTTAGGATTGTTAGGACTTGTGTTAGGAATTATTTGTAATTTGTTAGGACTTATTTAGAGTGTGTTAGGACTTATTTAGAATGTGTTAGGACTTATTTAGAGTGTGTTAGGACTTATTTAGAATGTGTTAGGACTTATTTAGAGTGTTAGGACTTGTGACAAATAGGACTAGTTTAGCTGTCCGACAACTCACATAGATTCATACGTTACCTGAAAATAAATAGTAGCAGTACGAGTCCCACTCGTGAGTCAAACATAAATACACTAGTCAAGACTTAGGCTACTTAATCAGTTGCAGGCCCTTCAAAAAAATTATAGTCAGAATAAATTTGCTCATGTAAGTAAATCTGTCATTACTGAATTACTTGGTCAAACGCTTACAAAAATGTAATAAAACTTTAAAATAATTGGTGTTCTCCATGATGACGTGACGCTTCCGGTTTGGTAGTTGGTGCCAGAAGAACCAAAAATGTTACGTTGTCGGCAGGATTCGAACCTGCGCGGGGAGACCCCAATGGATTTCTAGTCCATCGCCTTAACCACTCGGCCACGACAACTTGCTGCTTACGTCTGGTAACATACAGAACATGGCTTGCAAAACAGGGCTTGCTCAAAAAATTGCGTTGTTGAACCCTTTGTTGTTGAAGTGTTTCTTTATCAGTCCAACATTTAATAAAGCTTGTCTGTAAGAGGTTGATATCATGTCAATCAATGCATCATTGTTTGACATGCTGATGCTGTACAAAAACAAGGGCTAAAGGACTCGTGAGGCAGTAAGAATATCAGTGCTAATAAAGAACAAACTGTCAGGCAGTTTGCGTCAATGCAGTCAATGCTGCCCCCTCCTGGCTGCTGATGAAATGATTTTACCTCCTGAAATCTTTGCAGACCTGAACCTTACCATAGGGTCCTTTATGCAAATAAGTACATTACATTTATCTGTTGAAAAGGCTTGTTTTAATGTAGGAGCGCTAGTACTAAATATTATTGTACCCATCTTTAAACATGGCGGAGGGGAGAGCGGTTGCTGCTGTGAGTAGTAGCCTGTTGTTCATTAGTTTTTTCCCCCCCACAACAGCTACATTGCCTTGTATTTTCAAGTAGTGCATAGATCCGATTTCCCCCAAAATAGGCAAGAATAAACTCGGTGCCCTCCATGAGTCATGTTCTTTCCGACAACAAAGTACTTGAACGCGACAAGCACGTAATCACGACTTTAGATGTGGGAAGTAGGAACTTTCCGATAGCGCTTAAAGGTAGCACAATGGTGGTAATGTTGAAATTATACGACTTTTATTCATTTTATTAAAAGCAAGTTTAAAAGTTTACGTTCCCTGACCGGGAATCGAACCCGGGCCGCGGCGGTGAGAGCGCCGAATCCTAACCACTAGACCACCAGGGACTTCATAAAAATACATCCTTAAAGTTTGTCCAGCACACCATACATTATCTGTGTCTATTATACAATAACACATTTAATATTCATCAATGTCATTGATCTGACTGTACTGACACTATTGGATGACAACTGAACTGGACGATGACATCACTGTTTTGTACAGCGCTGCTTTTAGTTGAATTGAACTCATTTCATATTTGATGATCTTTACACAATTACTGAATGGAACTGAATCAACACTGAACGGACCTCATCAGAACAATGACAACATTTTCTTTTTAGAGCTGCTTTACAGCAAAATTGAACTCCGTTTGCATCATTGATACTGTTATTTTCATGTTTATTACTGTGAAGCTGCTTTAAAACAATCTGTATTGTATAAAGGTGACTTGACTATACCCCAAGTCTGAAATTAAGAATTGCAAATAACTGAACAATTAGAAGATTTTATTTCATTATGAGATAGTAAAAAAAACATGCAGACAGTCAATAAATTAATACACAAGACTTTGGAAAAAATTTTACAAAAATATGGCTAATTTATGCTGGTCATTATGAGGGAACGGGTTTGCGAAATTTACTCTGCAGGAACACTCGGGGAACACACAGACCCTCTTTTTTATTCACAGTTTCTCTCAACACATACTCGTTCACAAGAGTCTCAAATCCTGCCTGTTGGAACAAACCAGCCAAGTGCTCTATAAGAACAGATGGAAGAAAGAAAAAAGAAAACACATTAACTTCATTGCAGTAATACAGATAATCAAAATCAAAGTCTACACTGACCTCTTGAGAAGAAAAAGGAACGGGTCCCGTCCTGTCTAACATAGAAATTCTCCCCCAGCTTATTGCCTGACTTAAACCTCAACATGGCATGATCATACAGTCCATAGTCCCTGAAGAGGACAATACCTCCTGGTCTTAATACCTGTGAGTTTGTTTAGGAAGCAGAAATTACTTGAGAATGCAAAGAAACTGAATGATCCAAAGACACATGAAATATCACCATCAGTTATAAGTTTGCTTGTTTTAAATGACATGTTGATGCACTGTGATAGAGTTCCAGTCTTCCAAAATGTGCACAGCAGTACCTTAAAAATCTGTTCCAGGGCTTTCTGCATCTTTTCAGGATGAATTGCAGACAAAACAAATATCAATGTGGCTACATCCACTGTTTCTACTTGTATGGTAGCCTGAAGATCATCCTTAGTGAGGTCACACTGAAACGCAAGGCATCGCTCGGTGCAATACAAGGAATTTTGCTGCAATAATAATGAATAATCATAAATAAAGACAGAGTACATACAACACAATTAGTATATGAACGTGTGACATTATAAGGTTGGAAAAAGTTTAACCAGATATCGGTTTTAAAGTGAAAGGAAACGCAATTCCGTCACTTTTACCTTCACAAACTCAACAGCTCGTGGAGAGAAGTCACAGGCATAGATGAAGACATTGAGATCCTCTTCTAGAAGGGGGAAAATGCAGTTTCCAACCCCACAGCCAGCCTCCAACAACACCAGCTTCTCTCCTTCAGACTGAAAGAATAGAAAGTTACAATCATCCATACAAACTCAAACATGTTACAGCAAAAGCGTGCAAAATCTTTTACTTCTCTGCAGTTTTTCAATTCATCAAACTCTCTGGTGGTCCAGTGTCTGTCTTTGAAAAAGTTCGTCGTGTTTCTTTTATAAAATAAGTCCCAGTTTTTCTGAGCATCCGATTCGAGTTTCTGCTGCTTGAAGTCTGACACTAAAACCCGGTCATTTCTGAGTTTCTCGATCTCTTCTGGTGTCAGTGTCCTTTCACTCAGATCAGTGGACTGATGGGGGGATTCGAGCGAGTCTAACTCACCTGTCACTGACATGATTGTTTGAGCTCCTGATCTTTATTATTAAAACTGAGGCAACGACTTAAAATCTGATGCCGTGAAGTTATATCATAAAAGTCACAGCACGTTAATAAAAAAGTTACAGGCAGCCATCTCAGTAAAAAACACACACAAAGTTAGCTAGTTTCAAATAATTACATGTACTTTAACTACCGATACATTTAGCGAGCTAAATGATTAGAGTAAAAAATATTAGTATGTTTATATACGTAAAACTAAAGCTCACGGATTGAAAACGACGCATGTTGCCATTTACTAGACTAGAGACATCTCTCTTACTCGCACAAATGCTACTGCGGTGATGAAGGATCATGATCATAACCGTCACCGCCACCTACTGGACTGGATGAGACGCGCACAACGACCTTTTTGACTTTTTAGCCAATCTTTGCGAAAATTACAAAAACGCTGTATTTACTGGTATTAACTACTGTGATATGTTTGGCCAGATTTCCGCTATTAGTTTATTGTATATGTTACAAACGTCTTATGATAACATCATTTTAACCTTCTAAATAAAACAATGATGGAGGATAGTTTAGAAAACTTTATTTAAGAACAGAAATGTATAACACAAAATGGTTAAAAAACTTTTTCGTTAAAAGTAGCTATCAGTTTCTCTAATTACATGTATGTGTGTTTTTTATTTATGTATTTATACAGTTGCAACTCTTACAAACTTGAATATTATTCTCTTATCCTTGAATATTATTCTTAATAGCCATTGTTAAAGTAAGTTTGTAGCATCCTAGAACAAAACAGTGTATATTCTTTATGTGAACAGTATAAACATAAAATCATAATCTATCTATCTATCTATCTATCTATCTATCTAATCTGTGTATTAATATTATTCACAGAGAATTTTAAATGTGGATAAATAATAAATGAGGGAAAAATCACATATTTGGTTTCATGCATCACCAAACATTTATGGCTAAGCTACTGTTGTGTGTGATGTATATTTATGCTTGTTCAGACAATAAATAAATTACAAACAAATACAAACTCAGTATTGTTTATTTGACATACAGGTGCTTTTGATTTCTGGTCAGATGGCTTCAATGGAAAGCTCAGATCCTGTTTATACAGACAGGCAAATCAACACTTTGTTCGGAGAAAACTGAAGTTAAAACATTGCAGCGAGAGTGTTGTTGCTCATCCAGTATGAAGAAAGCCAGTTCATTAGCCATTTACACCAATCAACATGCAGTCTCAGCCTCTGGCGGCAGGCAATGTCCGCGGTGGCAGTAAGCATGCTCATTTTTAATTTACTCAGCCCCCCAAAAATACAGAAGTTTATACAACAACTCTACTTTAATGTCACAAAAACCTACATTCAAACCATGATACAGTGCTGTACCTGGACCCCCTTTAAAAAAACCATTCCACGGATCATCGGACATGCCCAGCCCCACGCTACACAGTTCAGCCTCAATCCAGCACCAGACCGGGCCCAAGGGGGGTGAAGGGTGCCCTCTGAAGGAGAAGTTCGAGGGGCGTCCTGACTGTCTGCATTTGTGTGGATGACGAGCGCCCCCTCTCTCATGTGCATATACAGTATACGTTTAAATTATACAGGTAGCAGCAACACCCCCTCGGCGAGGGGTTAAGAGGGTGAGGGGGTGACACGGACTGATAGGGGAAAGAAAGGCAGAGGAGCAGCGAGGAGCAGCATCTCTTTATACTGTTCCAGCGTCCCTGCACTGATCCCTCCGGCGACGGTGCTCAGTTTTGTTCCGGCTTTCCGAATCTTCCCGTTCGATCGTCTCCTTCTCTCGTTCTCTCTTCCTTTCTTGACGGGCCTCGGAGTTTTCTTTCTCCTGCAGGTTAAAGCGTTTTTTCTTCTCTCCCCGCCGCTGGCCTTTTGCTGGCTTACCTGCAAGGACAATTGGTGATAGTGTGAGCCATTTTAAACATTTAAATACAGTATAAATCTATGTATTTTATCATCTGCCAGGTAAAAATCTGATCACTTAGAGAAGTAATAGTACACCTCTCCTAAAAAACTACATGATCTGATATACACTACAGTTCAAAAGTTTGGGGACAGTAATTTATTTATTTTTAAAGAAATTAATACTTTTATTCAACAAGGATGCATGAAACTGATCAAAAGTGACAGTAAAGATATAACATTACAAAAGATTTATATTTAATAAATGCTGTTATTTTAAACACTCTATTCATCAAAGAATCCTGAAAATTATTATGGTTTCCACAAAAATATTAAGCACCACAGCTGTTTCTTGAACACAAAATTAGCATATTAGAATGATTTCTGTAGGATCGTGTGACTCTGAAGACTGGAGTAATGATACTGAAAATTCAGCTTTACCATCACAGGAATAAATTACATTTTAAAATATATTAAAATGGAAAACAGTTCTATTAAATTGTAATAATATTTCACAATATTATCGTTTTAACTGTATCAAATAAACGCAGCCTTGGTGAGCATAACAAACTTTCAAAAACATTACAAAATCTTAACCGATCCCGAACTTTTGAACGGTAGTGTATCATTCATGCCTGCAGCACAAACAAGTTACACGTTAACATTTACGGTTTGGGGTGTGTTCAAAAGTAACAATCGCGATGATTTTAAGCACCACAGTGTTTACAGTTTACGGGAAAATGACTTACAATGTCTTTGCACATTAATCTGGGATACGAGAAAGTATTGTAACCAGAAAAAGTGCACACATAATATGAAGAGTCAGAGTTTGGCAGGCGTCTGGGCTGATTTATTTCCCATACAGGCATGTTGAATCATTCTATCATTCTATTAATCAGGCTTTAGTGATTTTCCCATCATCCCTCATTTCTCTCCCGCTCCAGATGGCATTACTCATTCAACCTAAGATGACCATTGTTCTTCATTTTGGGCTGTTTTGGTTGGGAGACATCCCTTCAGCAATCATCACTTCTATTTAAAAGTATTTTTCATAGATTATTAAGAGTTTGATGGAATCCAGGATGAAGACCCATTTATAAAGTTGTGAAACAGCAGAACCATCTGGTGGGTTGTGTGATTGGTTGTGTCTGGTCTACCACAAGATGACAGTCTTGTACGAAATCTTTTTCCATTTCATTTTTCTTTCTTTAACACTGTTAATGACTGGTTGATCAGTGTTTTAAAGGTATGGTTTACTGAAAAATGAAAATTCTGCTATTATTTTCTCACCATTACTTTTAAAACTAAAACTGAAATAAAAATAAAGCAAGTATTTAAAAAAAATATAAAAATATTAATAATACTAATTCTAAATATTAATAAATATAATGGTGTATAAATAATACTAAGAATAATACTAAAAATGAAAACAACATCAGTCCTGGTGTCAAGTGTTTATGGGGATATGAACAATCATACATTTCAGTTTCTCACACAGCTACTTTTTCCTTCAGAAAGAATATAGTGCAAATGTTGCATGCACTATGTTTATGGTGCTTATTTTTGTGTTTTTGGCCCTTTTTGGACTAATCTGGTCACTGTGAACTGTTGTATTGAATTGTTGTACAGAGAAGTGAAGATCTTCAAAGATTCTTCTTTAAGGTAAAGTAGGCAATGTTTTTCAGAAACACTTGTTATACTGGTTGAAACTCACTTCACATCCTGATAGCAATCAATAATAGAAGTAGTGGTCTAAACATTCAGTTTACATTCAGTCTAAATGCAATGATAGAATGTCCTGCCTGTCAACCTATGTATTTCCATATCAGACATCACATGTCATCTGCACGTTCCACGAGTTGTAGACAGACAGTCACCGAGCGCTGCAAACAAACAGCAGCCACCTTTTACAGTTCCTCCTGAACCAAAACAATGACCTTATGCTGCGTCCACACCATAACTACCATAATTACGAGATGGCAAACCGTGACATTCTACTCATAGCGGTTCACGTCCTCAGACTCGGATTTATGGGTTTCTAACACTATCAATGCCAAAATGAATCTGCAGCAGTCAGGTAGTATACAAGTCAGCACTCTTTAAAGGCGCTTTTCCACTGCATGGTATGCTTTACTTTGGTTCAGGATGCTTTTCCACTAGTTTAGTACCGCTTTAAAGTTGGTGGGATTATAGACTGATCGTTATAGATGCGCCTCCACCTCGTCTACTGACCACGATACAGCCTTTTTTTTTTTTTCAAGTTGCGTGCAACAGTTGTTTAAGGGGACATTCACATATTGTGCCTTTTGCGTGCTCAAATTCGTTATTTCAAATGTAGGCGCGTGGCAGGCACGCTCATAATGAAAAATTCTCAAATTTTCAGAATGCCGCAAGCGCACCGCAGGTCATGTGACAAGAACCAACCGATCAGCTTCGGCCTTTCCGTAACAAAACATCAAAAGCTCAGCCGAACAGCTGATCATAGCTGTACAGGGTGGTTTTTATATCTCATCTCCATAAATACATCTAGTAGTAAAGCTAATGCAAGGGCTAGAAATCAATTTATCCTTTGCTGAAACTTCCTCATCGTCATGGAGAGCGCAGTTCATGGTTGCATAGCAAAGACAGACATAGCAAAGACAGACGCCACATGTTTTCAGATGCGATATGTAAATGGCCCCTAAGGCTAGTCGTTTTCAAAAAGTCATATGAACAAATGATACTGTGGTAGCTGTTGCTGACTATTTAAATCTAGCGGGTTTGGTGTCTCGTGTCGCAAATCCAATGATGCTGGTAGTGACGATTTTCTCTGAACAATCAGTGATCTGCACATCACATTTTAGTATCGGTACGGCTCGCTTGGAACCTCAACCGAGGCTGTACTAAAAAAAGTACCAGGTACTAGGTACTGTACACAGTGTAAACCCCCCCAAAAATGAGCCGTACCATGCAGTGGAAAAGTGCCATAAGTTATGTTCATTATTATTGTAATGTTATGTGTTTTGAAACATGAGGTAATGTAACGCTTTGCAGACTCTGCTCTGGCTGTGCACGTTCATGTGTTTTGGAGGAGACGTCGCTGATGGGAGGGTGGGATCTTATGCTTTCAAAGCTAGCTTGCTATTGCTAGCCTCTCCAAAATTACCTACCCTACCTTTAACAAAAAATAACAGCATATGGTTTCAGAACAATATGAGGGTAAGTAAATTATGACAGCATTTTCATTTTTTGAAAAAATTAGACACTGGAAATGCAAAAAGGTAAGTGGTGACCCATCAATTGCAGAGTCAGAGAATTTTATCACTATTGTGCTCTTGAGCAACCAGTCCAGTTTCTTCCAGGAACGCAATTCCTGCAATCAGCGCACAGTACGTCTCTTTGGAATAAAGCTGTCAAGATGAGCAACCGAGATGAAGCCGCCCAGCTGAATGTTTGACACCAGAATAAGCTAACAACCGATAACCACATAAAAAATAGAAAGACTTAAAATACAAATTCCGTTAATATTACTTTATCTCGCCATTGCTCAACACTCACGGCTAGCCAATTTCCATTATTGTCAGAGGCTTATCGGTGGGGCACAGATGAGGATTGGAAAAATGCTGAGGTGGACAGCCTCACCGTTCTGCTCCCCCCACCCCCCAAAGCAGGCTCTATCAATCAGCCAGACTCTCTCTGGACTCCCTGCCCACTGCAACCCACACTGACCCACACATTCCTGGGGTCCAGCCAGGGCGATAGGGGGCCACCACAGCCCTGGCTGTTGAAATAAACTCAGCCATGAGGATGACGACTCTTGTTTTGTGACTGAAACAAGTTCAGGAGGATGAAGTGAAATTCTCTCCCGACCTCTCGTGGGCTCGAGGATGTTGTGATTGTACTGTGCATTCTCAACGGGCTGACTCATGTACGGTGTCTGACCGATCAAAACATACCCGTGCACACACACATTTCATTCGCTGTCGTCACCTCCCCTCTCGCCGTCTCTTTAAACACAGGAAGTTCCCTCCACGCACACTGTTGTCTTTGTCATAACGATTAGGAGATCAGTGGATTAGGCGTAATCCTCTGCCTTTCCCATAAACCAAGGCGTAACATGACCAGAGCACTGTGGTGATTTTTATAGAGATGTTTATTGCCACCCTTTCAGAGCTGGAAGGCTGTCAAGTTTTTCAATAAACTGTCAAGCGATGATCTGAATATAAGTCATTTCCTCAGGGATGGACCATGTTCTTGAGCATCTGGTCACCACTGCAGTAGCAGATGCAATCCCAGAGGAAAGTGTCATGGTTCAAAGCTCATGCAAGAGACCTAATAGAGTTAGTTCATGGTTTTGTTACATTTACGTATCAATTTTGACACGAATGAGACAATTTATGTCATACAATATAAATACAGTGTCATAAAATTAAAATGGGTAGCATAGCTCAGATCATTTGTTCTGGAAGGAATTTGATGAGAAATATATGATATATCAAAAGTTGACTTTTTATCTTGAGCACATTGAGCAGAATTTGAGATGTTGTTTTCTTCTGAAATTCTAGAGGTGACCCATGTAAGGGCCATCTGAAAAACAGGAAAGTCCCATTGGAAAAGTCTCCATTTGTTCTCCATTTAATCTCACTGAATAAATCTCTAAGGGCCAGTTGGTCAAAAAGTTTAATCTGGATCAGAATGATCTAGATTTGGAAATCCCATGTTTTGCTATCCAGGATCAGGTAATCCATCTTACTTGTGTGCTGATTTTTCAAAGCAAAATTGGATTGGATCACCCTTAGCCAGATTCTCACTTTTTCAGATTTCCAAATCTGGATTACTAGTGCTCTACGGAGCCCCTAAAGGGACATGGTGATATGAGATATGAGAATATGAGATGGGGGAGAAAAACAAACAAACAAAAAAAAGCTTTTGCATTCTCTCAGAAAAGTTTCACGTAACGTTCACCGAGGAAACTTTCTGTTCGCTCGCAAAGAACTTATGCACAAAAAAATATGTGCATGTATGTATATTACATGAAAAAATGTTGTAGGCTATTTTTTGACCAGTTTTAAAGTTTTTTTTTTTTTTTTTTTTTACATTTTGTTCCTGAAATCCACCCTTCTGATGGGATCAGTATAATCCAGATTTTTTTGGATCAAAGGTATCCTAATCTTACTAAAAAGTTTTGAACAAACTGATGCTTTTATCCAGATCAAAACCAAGATTGGATTTTTTGATCTAATCTGATTTCAGAATCCTTTTTTCCTTTTGAACAACCAATTTTCAAGATTTGATCCAATCCGATAGCTGAAATCCAATCAGATTACTTTTGAACAACTGGCCCTAAGATATTAAAGATATCTTTTGTGAATTTTCTTTCCTATGGGATACTCCTTTAGTTATGAAAGCCTGTTTCAGCCTTAGGGTAAAAACAAGTACATTTAAAATGTAAAAAAAGTATATAAAGTTAAAAGTGAGATTTACTCCAGTCTTCAGTCATATGATCCTTTAGAAATGATTCTAATATGCTGATCTAGTGCTCAAGAAAAATTTCTTATTATTATCAATGTTAAAAACAGTTGTGCTGCTTAATATTTTTTTTTGGATACATATTTTTCGGGATTTTTTGATGAATAGAAAGTTAAAAAGAACAGAATTTATTTGATATAGAAATCTTTTGTGACATTATAAATGTCTTTATTGTCACTTTTAATCAATTTATTGCATCCTTGCTGAATAAAAAAATATTAATTTCGTTAAAAAAATCTTTCTAAAATTTTTGTTTAACTTTGTGACGGCAAAGGGCTTCCATTTAAAGTTGAATCTGAGTACAGGTGCTCTATCTACAGCTGAAAATAGCCATATGATAATGGGTCTATTCATCATTTCTGGATGAATCAATGGATTGCAGTTCCATCCTCCTCTAAGATATGTTGCAAGAATGATTTAGAACAAGTTTTTTGTGTCTATCATACTTGTGTCTATCTAGATGTTTCAGCATAGGTGAAACGAGGAGTCATCTGGCTCTGATTATACAATATTCTTGAAAGAGTGATTGAGAGGGGAGAAAAGGAGGAGATCTGAAAGAAGGAGGGAGATGAGAGGGTGAAAAGTGTGTCAGGACAGATAGAAGATTGGGGGGTGTAACTGTTGCACAGTCAGTAAAATGTGAAATGCTCTAAAATCAACCCTGACAACCCAAATCATCCCAGTCTGCTGCTGTTAAGGACACAGAGGTAGAGGTGGTTGAAATAGGATATGATGTCGGGTGCAGTGGGGCACATTTTCATTAATGAACCCTGGGGGTGGGGAGGGGTTGGATGGAGGGAGGCGTGCTGTCGTCCGGGGGTTTTTGGCAGGAGCCAGTCGGGGATTAAGGGCTCTGGCTCGTCCCACAGGAGGAATGCCTGGGCTTTGAAGGCCCAGTATAGCTGCTCT
Source organism: Ctenopharyngodon idella (assembly GCF_019924925.1). Taxonomy (NCBI): domain Eukaryota; kingdom Metazoa; phylum Chordata; class Actinopteri; order Cypriniformes; family Xenocyprididae; genus Ctenopharyngodon; species Ctenopharyngodon idella. Next base: position 19,902,457 of record NC_067235.1, on the reverse strand, counting down.
CCCTTAGGGAGGTTGGTGCTAGTGTGCAGGGCAGAGGCGCGCATGGCTACATACAGAGGCTAAGAGTTCAGTGGACGACTGAGATACACACACACGAAAACACAAAACAACAATGGTGGAATTCCAGATTCTGTACTTACATTAAAAATAATTTAGACTCCAGTCTTCAGTGTCACATGATTCTTCCAACCCGATCTCACAGCAATTAGTATATATTTTATGAGGTGGCTAATTTGTACAAACTCATACAACATCACTTGTACAAATTTGTACGATTTTTGCTAAATCGTACATATTTTACGTGTTGCCAAATTTGTATGAATTAGTACAAATGACCTCCCCCTAACCCCGCCCCTAAACCTATCTATCTATCTTTCTATCTCTCTATCTCTCTATCTATCTATCTATCTATCTATCTGTATGTCTGTCTGTATCCATCTCAATGTTAAAAACCTCAATGAGCACATGTTGACACTAGGAGTTGAGTCTAGAGTTGTAAAGCCTGAAAGGGAAAGGACAGGGGCCAGACGCAGGGTTGCGTTTGGACAAGCTGTGTAAGAAAAAGGTCAGGATTAGTCAGAGGGAGAACACGAAAGAAAAACAAATGACAAGTAACGGGAGAAGATTTGGCTGGGGCAACAACAAGTAAAGCAGTTGCATGTGTGTGTGTATTGGGAGTGGGGGGCGGACAAGGAGGATGTATCAGTGTCAGAGGGCGGCTTGGGATTACTTTGAGCTGGCGGGGGTCGGACCACTGACCCTGCTGGTGTATGTGGAACATAAACACGGACAGGACAGAACCCCAGCCGATAATTAGCGTGCAGTTGATGTTCAAGGAGTAGGGGCAGCTGGGTAATCACAAGCGGGGGCGAGGTCGATAACCGAGCCTGCAGTGTATAAAACGCACCCCTCAGCCGTGGCCCCCGGCGGATCAACACTGCACTGAATCCTCGCTTTGATTTAACATGGAACAAAAAGTCTTTTTGTGCACAAGCAAAGAGGTTGTGATGAAAGAGAGAACACACGTTTAAGATGAGATGTAAGCTTTGTTCCTACATAAAAAGGAACCGCATAAGTGACTGATTTGGAACTCACAAAAAAAACATACAGGTGACTTGACAATTTAATATGCATAAATATATTTTGGGTAAAACAGTTCTGTTAGTTATTAATTATACTGAATTTATTCACTAAAATGAAAAACAACCAAAAAGACTTTTTTCAATATTTTTTTACTAATTGCATTATATATATATATATATATATATATATATATATGAGATAACTATAGCGATAACTATATTAGTGTCCACACCAGCAGACAATATTGTTCTTTTTATTCTAAGTGTGCGCTGCAATTATGTCATCTAGTGCTTTAAATGTAGGTGGATTCTGATTGGCTATCGTTTTTATCGTTCATCAGCTGGAAAAAATTGTTTTGAAAGTGATTCCAATGATATTGTTTCTCTGTGCCGTTACTGTTATAGTTGTGGTTTGGACTCTTTTATATTTAGAATGATTTTTAGAACTGATCTTTATTGTTATAGATATAGCCATCATCCTTGGTGTGAACGGGCCTATAAAGGATTAGTTCACTTCAGAATTAAAATTTCATGATAATTTTCTCACCCCCATGTCATCCAAGATGTTTATGTCTTTCTTTCTTCAGTCAAAAAGAAATTAAGGTTTTTGAGGAAAACATTCCAGGATTTTTCTCCATATAGTGGACTTCACTGGGGTACAACGGGTTGAAGGTCCAAATCACAGTTTCAGTGCAGCTTCAAAGGGCTCTACATGATCCCAGCCAAAGAATAAGGGTCTTATCTAGCAAAACGATCGGTCATTTTCTAAAAAACAAAATAAAAATGATATACTTATTAACCACAAATGCTTGTCTTGCACTAGCTTCAACCCATTGTACCCCAATGAAGTCCACTATATGGAGAAAAATCCTGGAATGTTTTCCTCAAAAACCTTTTTAATTTCTTTTCGACTGTAGAAAGAAAGACATAAACATATTGAATGACATGCGGGTGAGTAAATTATCAAGAAATTTTAATTCTGAAGTGAACTAATCCTTTAAGTGTGAACTTTTTTTGTGTGTGTTTTACTGTTGCATTTTTGTGTGTGATCAAGCCATGTCATTGTTCTTTGGAGTCAGAGAAGTTCACATGTGAATCTCCACCTCCTTTATTTTCCCTTCTTCCCTCTCTCTGCGCTGAGGCCCTGAGTGTTTATGAGGTGGAGAGCGATGGAGCGTCGAGTTGGCCTGCTGTCTGTCATAAAGCAGCAATGTCCCACAAATACCACTACACAAATAAACATTCAAAACATAACTGGCCAAATATGGCTAAGCTTACAACTGCACAGATCCTTGAATCTGCTCCATGTATTTGTTTTTCATCGGTTGGGAAATATTTCTGCCTCTTTCATTTATAATTATAATCCAGACGATACAAAACAAGCATTTATATGATAATAAAATGAGCAGAGTCAATGTTTTTTGTACTAAAGATGTGGAAATTGGATAACAGCCTACTAGTAATTCCATTCGCTAAGACAAGCATCACTATTATTATTTCTTATGCACAGGGTTTGTTCTTAGCATTAGATTTTGGTGTAAACCTCATCCCATACTGTTAGTGTTACAAACACGAATGATACATCAAAGGATGCTGCTTTTTACTTTTCTAAGTGATCAGGCTTACAATTTTCAGGGACGATTGGGTCTATTTATCAATAATTGTATTGTCCACTTACATCTTCTTTTTTTGACAACGCAAACCCTCTTTTCAGAAGTCTGTGGGCATGCGCTCCCCATTGGTGAGGGATTTTGTAGGACCTTCCTGGTCCTTGTTTCTTCACCCCATTTGAAGCCGCAGGTTTTTCCTAAGCGCGAGCAGGGGCTCCACTCGCCCCATTCGCCCACTTCACAGTGCACTAAAATACAGTTAACAAGTCGGTGAAGCCACATAACACACACATACAGCATTGGGTGTACAGTATATTAGAGACTGACCTGTCGGGATGCACTCCATTGAGTTGTTGGACTCAAACTCGTCCGGGCAGATGTGATAACATTGCCCATGCAGGAGGTAGTGTCCCGGCACACACCTTGTACACGTGTCACTGGTCTGACAGGAGTCGCAGTCCACAGGACATGCTGTAAAACCATCAGACACACACACACACACACACACACACACACACACAGTAACTAACTAAATGTAGTGATGCTACTAACTGTGAACGTCGACTGTGAATGACAACATTTTTCAGTACACCGTAAAAAATGAATTTTCGAAGTTATAAAACAGATTAATGGAGTATGTTTTACAAGGAATTTGCTAGAAATTTCTGGTTGAAAATTTTTCTACACCAAATTTTTTTCAGTGCAGTAGTTCAGCTATTTTCATGACATGAAGTTTTTAACAAACTACTTTTTCAAACAAGTAATGCTGTTGCGCATCCAAACTCCACATGGCTGTTTTTTTTAGACGGCCCTCTGTCTTATGTAGCAGTGAAAGTCTAATTCATTGTAGTGAATTGGTTCATTCAGATGGTCCTCTCTTGAATATCATCGCTGTCAGGCAGAAAACTATCTGCATATTTTTTTTATTTTTTTATTTTTTTCCCATTATCACTTTTGATACCGTTATCACTATACAAATCATTATCACTATTGTTCACCCTTAACGTCTGTCTGTGGGTTTTGCAAATATTTAACCAATGAAAAGTATTAAAAAGAGATTTTGGCCAAATAAAAAACTGTAAACTTAAGAATGTGTAAGTTGATGAAAACATAATGCGATGCACTTACTGCCTCAGATGTGGCCATTCAAATGACGGACAAAACAAAATTCTCAGAAATTTGCTGGTCAAAAACCTCGTAACTCCATTTGAGCTTTGATTTTGGTAAAATGTCTGACCATATATAAAGCCACAGTATCAACTTTGACAACATGGTGTTTAATTATTTAAAAAAGACTTTGTTTTTTTTCATATCCTGAAAAGTAGCGTTTCTGGAGATAGACAAGTTTTCCGCCCGACAGCGATGATACTGTATGTAGCTTTTAATGATTGGACTCATTCTAGTGAAGTGGTTCATTCGGACGGTCCTCTCTCTCATATGTAGTTTTCAATGTTAGATCAATTCTGGTGAGTCATTCAGATGGCTCTCTCTCTAATATGTAGCTTTTGAAAGTCTGTGTAATGGTGGTCCATGTAAATAAACAGATTAACAAATAGTTTAGACTGTCCTCTCTTTCATATGCAGTTTTCAGATTCATTCTTGTGAATCAGTTCATTCGGACAGTCTTCTCTCTAACATGTACCTTTTGAAAATCTGATTCATTTCAGTGAATCAGTTCATTTAGATGGTCCACTCTTTAATGTGTAGCTTTTAATCATTTTATTCATTCTAGTGAATAAGTTCATTTGGATTGTCCATGTAAATAAATCGATTAACCAAAAATTATTCACCAATGAACATCCCTGTACTATGTAGTATATTTTCACCTCAGTTGTGTAAATGAAGGTTTTATTAAATTTATCTGTTCAAGTTTGATCTTGTCACCATCATTTCATTCATGCAAATTTATTTCATTCCTAATTGTTTTTGTGCCAGCAAAAACTACAGCTCTAATTAAATGATAAATTATAACATTAGATATTTAGATTGACTAGATTTACCCTTACAGTTAGTAACTTCAATGCATATGGCTACTTTTTGATTATAGCTTGTAGTGTAGTTAACTACTTTGGCAAAACAATCGCTTGACTGTTTTACTACTTCAAATTATGATTAGATTTGTAGCTTGGAAAGCTACAGTTTCAAAGTAGCTTCCACAATACTGGTTACCACACAAAAAGGAACTAAAAACTATCTATCATATCCCTGGCTATCAACTGAACACTCACCAGGGACACACTCTTTCTTGGTATCGCTGGGCACCAGCCCATCTGGACAGCTCTCCATGCACTTGCCCTTGTGCAAGTAGGATCCCGCTCTGCAGCGCAGGCAGAAGTTCCTGTTAAAGCACGAGTCGCACTCTGACCCACACTCTGAAAGACAGGTTATGCACGCGTTACCACATTCCCTGAACTGAGAAGACAATGCTGTAGCATGCAAGACAAAGTCGTCTGTAGTGTAAATATTTCAAGAAGAAGCTGAGGTGAAACGTGTCTTACTTATGCAGTCGTTCCTGTCGGGGGAACGGGTGCCGTAGAAACCATTGGGGCAGGAGGCCAGGCACACTCCGATCTGCCTCATCCCGTCCCTCTCCAGGTGAATAAAAAGCTTGGGTTTGCACGTCAGACAGCCATTGTAAACGGAGCAGGTCTGACAGCCTCCCTGGCATCCCTGGGTGCTCACGCCTGAACCCTCTGTGGTAGAAACATAATTTTTACATTAGGATCAAATAACATGTGCGCTCAAAATGATGTATGAAAATGTAAAGATCTGAGATGTGTAATGGATACACATAAATTATGTATTTTCTGGAGTGTGAAACCTCTGGTGTCAGTCTAGGCCTTTTCTTTCATGTGGAAGTCTTTGGAAAACATACTTTTGCACAGCTAAAATATTACTTGTTATATATTATGTAAGGGATAATGTGCAGTCAGCTTGTCATCATTGCAAAATAAACCAAAAATTTGGATGCTGACAGATGCAAAAAAAGACAAAGATATTATTCTAAAATCTAGCATATTTAGATCAAATGTAACATGTTTATCCTGTTACTATGTGTAATGTATATTATATGTTCGTCTATTTTAAAGTTTTCTCTTATCAAGCAGTAGTTGGTGTATCATCACTGTTTATTTCCTTTAAAGTTCAACTTTATTTAACTTTGCTGCACCAAAAATAGTTGCACAAAAAGTTTTCATGTTAGTATTAATAGTCTCATTAGTCTCTGTTTTCTCTTGTGGCTATTTCTAACCAGATTGGCTGCTTTTACTGCTTTCCAAGAGTAAAGGGCACAAGGGATTTTTTTTTATCTTCCTCCACTGATTCAATGGACGCTTTTGAGGACTAAATAATCACTGTTTTACTGCCAAAGTTTGACTAGTGGCATCATATATTTGAAAGCTATTTAAAGTTTTGTTTGAAACTGTTAGAAGCATGTTATATCAATTTACATTTAATGCCATGGCATATCGTTTAAAAGTTTGGGGTCAATACGATTTTTAAAAAGAAAATAATGCGATAAATTCACCATTCGCCGGGAGTTTGTTTGACAGGGGATCTAACCAATCATAACGTAGAATCTGACGTTTTGTCTGACAAAGCAGTCAGGGGAGTCGGTAGATTAACGTTGGTGGACTTGAACTTGAAAAATGGTGTGTACTGACGTCCTTCCGTGATTGAAACAACATTCCTTCTGATGTTCATTCATTTGATGCTATAAATGAACTAGTAGGAAGAGATGATTGGTAGAGGCGCTACAGCGATCTGTCACGACACACTAAAGAGGCACAAAACGGTATTTTTTGTTTAAATTTCTTTTAAAAAAATCACAAAATTTGAGACTTTGTTTAATATCAAAAGTAACCTGCTTGGTCTTGTCTGTTGACGAGTTGTCAGTGTCCTCTTTGCTTTCTGATGTATTTTTCACTGTATGAGAACATGATGTGTGGCTTGAGAGCGGCATGGCTTGTCGGACAGTAACTAAAGGGGGCGGGTCTTTGTGAACGGTCAATTGATCAAAAGTGACAGCAAAGACAATTACAATGCAACCCCACCCCCTTCTCATCAATTCCTGTCCTCTGTCCACTTCCTCTAAAAAAATGTTACAAATATATTTGCAAAAAATGACACTTTATTAAACAGTTTCACATTTCAAGATATAATGTGTAGGAATCCATATTTTTTGGAGTCTAGAAAACCGAACAGAAAACCTTGTTTCTCCTGCCAGCACCTAGTTACAACAAAACATACTTGGCATTTACTTGGACATTCTCAACATTTATAAGAGCAAACAGGAATGGTGGGTACAACTAAATGGTTCCAGGTTCTCCGAGGAAAGAACAGAGCCATCAATTAAGGCTACAACAGTGACCATAATATAGTGTAATAATAAACACGACAGGAAGCACAGTCATCTGTGGATTCTCCTGGCAGAGAAACTAATCAACAGAGACACGGTGCATACCGGGGTTTGCACGCAAATGGCAGCACAGTAGCCTTTGTGTTCATAAGCGCAAACAGAGCGGCCTCACTGTGACAAAACTCCAGACAGAATCAACTCGTCTCCACTGGAGACCTCCAGCTGCGAATATGTGCTGAAGCAGTCCACCACAAATGCATGACGAAGAGCTTTCTCAATGTCCTAGTGACATATTTAGAAAACACTCTCACTCACAGATCCCTTAAGATCTACTCTTAAATTATAGAGCTGATCGCTGACCTGTTATATGACCTGACAAGCTTCTGGACAGAACGACTCTGAAAGAAAAAGTGATGATATTTCGGAGAAATAGTCTTGACTGTGTTTAAGGGGATTAAGAGAACGTTTTCTTCAGCTTTTTGCTCAAGGGATTGTGAATAATGTCTATGCACTATGGCCTCATTGTTTTGGCTCGGGAACTGAAGAAGTCAAAAGTGATTGGGTTCACAGTTACTGTGAGAAGAACAGACGTTCACTGATCTAATCGCATCATACTGTAAAGTACAGTGCAGTACCTCGCTGAATCCAGCAAGGTAAAAATGGAAGGTGCTTCAGGGAGCATCTCTGATTAAAGTCAATCGGTTCCAGGTGTCTCTGAAAAGTGAGTCTCAGATGGTTAAAAGCTCTGCATTTTAGAAGGGACTGACCCGGTCTAAGCATCTGGATGAGGGTGAGGTAGGGGCAAAACATAGATTGGTCTAGCTCAACTTAAGAGAGGCAAAAAATAGCTTCTGCTTCTACTTTCATTTATGTCATTTGAAATGATATGGCTTGAAAGGACGTTACATAATGAGGATTATACCACGCGGTATAATATGGTATAATGAGGATTATACCATAGTGAGCCACAATACCATGCCAAACGCTATGAAATGGTGAGAGATCATTGTGCTTGGTACGTTTTTAGTCTTCAAACCAAACTTATGTCTTCAACCGAGTTTAAATCCCTTCTGGATCGCGTGCTTCTCATAATGTTTACACGTTAGGCCATTAGGCGGAGAGTAGGCGGTATTTAGTGGCTGTACTTTGAACACATTCGACCACATGAGCGTCTACACTAAAGCCGGGTGCACACTGTGCGATTTTGGCCACAATTTGGTCGTCTGAGACAAATTTTGAGAATCCTAAAAGATACCTATATTCCGAGGCTAAAATCTGTAGTCTTTGATCTCTAGTTTGACATGTTCACAGACAGCCGATTAATGACCGTTGCGATCAAATTTTACCTCCGACGAAATTCTGGCAGTCCTGCAGTGTCGAATGTCAAATTGTCTTCGTTTTTCAAGACAAGCCGTGATCAAAATTAACGCTAAAGATGTCTTTGTTAGCCACCATTTCAGTCCCGCGTGTAATGCAGCTCACTGTCACCGAATGTGTGTGGGTTGATGATGTAAAACTCCGGACAAGTTTTCATGCGCATGTCCATTTTTAATGTGTCTTGACTGTCGTACAGTCTGACATAAATGACAGCTGTGACATGAGGATCATGAACGTACAGTCTGACAAGCAACAACTGTAAAGCACTATTATAAATCGCACAGTGTGCACCCGCCTTAAGAAGGCAATCCGGTCGAATGCGTTTTTAAGATAGATAGATAGATAGATAGATACATAGATAGAGCTGTTTTCAACCTGCTCTTACATTCCATACTACTGAACTCGGGCATCATTGTTGTTTTTTTTTCCTGTCTCCCTCCCCTGATTTTCAGAGTTCAGTCCTGGCTGCCAGATTGCCATAGATCAAGGATATTCTGTTTGACATATCTAAGCAATCTTTACAACTGCTGTCCATTTGCCCACATGTGTTCCTGCCAAAGCTCTCTAATTCACAGAACCCTTTACACAGAGGAATTCTGCCTGCCCTTACACTGCCACAGCCCCTGGGTCGACTTGCATAACAACCACACGAGCACTCGTGCCACGGTTCAAACTCAACGACCACAAAAGCAAGCATTCCCAGCATCTATTGGTAAAGCGGCAGAGTTAAAACCTAATTAAATAACAAAATGTCAGACATCGACATTAAGCAAAAGCATTTGCTTATTGCCCAAAGACCTGTGGTCTGAGTCGGTGAGGCAAGCCGACACAATTTCCTGGGATATTTACAACATGGGGAGGCCACACACAAGTAGAGATAATTTACTAAAAAACACAGCCATGACTTTATTCACAAGGAAATTAATTACCACATACTGTCATTGACAAAGCTGTGTGGGACGTTATTTGTGAAACTTCATTTTAAACTTAAATGGTGACCTTACCTTTCATATCCTCTGTGACCTAGTACACTTATATTAGAAAAAAGTGTATTCCTGTATCACAAATACACTCACATTAAAAATAAATACTCTTGCAAAGCAGTCATATGCAGAGAAGACATTCTGATATTATAAGTATCAGATGTTACAAATACTTTGGCATTAAAAGGTGTCTATTTTAAATGCAAATCAAAGCCTTGTGGCTTCTACTTGCAGAGACACAGAAATGCACACGCAGAACACAGGAAGTGTTTGAGGTCAGACGACCGTTTGGTCACTCGCTGTAAACTGATAAATTAGTCATGGTCATTCACCCAGGTTTCTGTCCATCACAGACATTTCAAAGTCTCTTAATTAGCAGCCCTGATGATGCCTGATGCATACAAGAGGACAGCGGTCATCATGTTTGTCACACTTCACTGTCAAAGTGTTATACAGCAAAGATTTGACCTTGCATTTAAAGATTCATCACCCTGCACACCTGTATCTATTTATAACATCACTTTGGAATATTTTGATATGTTAGTCAA